>NW_010296172.1:0-41640 GCF_000700745.2 Antrostomus carolinensis | reverse complement strand
GTTTGGCAGGGCCTCAGAAGATGAGAACATGGGGCCAGATCCCGTGTCCTAGAAAGCTGGTGATTTTTTCACAGGCTCTGGTTGTTCCAGAGTGGAGCCCTTCATGAGCAAACACAGTGGTAACTGTGGGGTCGGGAAGGGTTATTCGATGGTCATGGGCCAGTGGCTGTGGCTGGGGGGAAATCAGGCCATGTGCCCGGCTCTGCTGTGGCTGGGGAAAATGCAGCTCATGTGCCAGGCTCTGCCACTCTTCTGGGAAGAACTGCGTCTCCCTGGGATGTTTTTTCACCTTCAGAAACACCCTTTCCCCCTCCTCCTGAGGAAGGGATTACTGAGGGCCAGCAACAATCTCTGGTTTTCATCCCTTTCTGCAAAGATCTCTGCAGGAGGAAGTGGCCACCTTTTCCAGAGCAAATGAACTCCTGTTTAAAATGACATTTACTTTGAAAAGTTACTGTAATTTGGCAAGCTGGCCCTATTTCATGATAATGAAGGTAATCATTTGCTTATGTGCATGAAGGCAGCACCAGGGAGCTTCTTTCACGGATGAACATTGCCATGCAGACAGAAGAGGAGAAGGCATCCCCATCTGCATAGCACACAGGTCTCCATTCTTACGTTGCTGTGTGTCCTGCCTTCTGGAAAACTGCCCAGAACCATCAATCCCATGCCCAAATAACGCTTGCACCACCTGAGACTAATAAACAGACTTATTTTATTGAGCTGTGGTCCTAGCAAACCTTTGGATATTCGGTCCAAAAGACCCACAAACAAAACACCAAAGTATTACTGATTTATTAAGTGAAGAGGGTGTTTGGGTTACAGCTAGGAGCATATTGGTGGGCTGGGTGGGAGGACACCAAGACCTTACGTTTCTCTTGCTCTAACGTGATCACCTGGGTGCTGTGTTTCTCAATGGTTTTCTTCTCCCTCAGCTCTCCTGGTTTTTAAGAGCAATACAGCAATTGATTAGGCAAGGTGTGTGCACAAGCTACTGCTAAAGCCGCTGATTTTCTTTCTTCCTTTCCAAAGTGTTGGTTTTTGTGGGTTTTCCCTTTGTGACTGACTCTTAGTTTATTTCTTATAGGTGATACCTGCAAAGAGCAGCTGGGTCCGTCAGCAAGCAGCCCTGGCCCACATAGCACCTCTGCCCAGGACGAGGACCATGGCAGGGCACAGGGATTGCAGATGGGAGGGTGCTGGGCTTGCCCGGTGGGACCGAACTGAAGCCAAAGTGGGGTGAAATTTAATATATTTGTTGTCCTCCTGCTTTTGGCAGTTTTAGTGAGGAGAGCACCGTGTTTTGTCTCCCTGGGAAGAGGAGTGGGAGGAAAATTAAAACACATGTGGTGAAGACAAGATGTGAGGGAGAGGCAGCACGCATCCAAACTCATAAACTGTCCCCTTTTCACTCATTTTTTATTGCTTTCATTTATTTCCCTGGGTCCCATGTAAATTGTGTGTCTGTCTTTATTGGTGACTGGGGAATGGCTCCGAAATGTTATTTTTATGATGTTTGTTCCCCAATTAAATGGGTGGTTTAAATGGCAGATGGTTACCAGGGCTGGGTTTCTCATTGCTCTATCCTCTCTTCTGTGTTCCCAATGGTCATCATAGATCTATACATTTTTTCTGGAGAGCTGCTTTTACTACTTCATTCTTGAAACTATCAAGTCTGGGACCTATACTTGCTTTTCTGTTTATAAAAGGCTTTGCTTCTGTTATTTACATGTAGTGGTCCTGAGCTGGACTGGGCTCTGCTGTGGCTGGTTTTGTACGTACCCAGAGCAATGAAAAAATCCCTTGCTCAGAAATATTTGTAATCTACACAAATTCAATCTGAACAGAAGGGTTAAATCCAGTGGGAGGGTTTCCATTTGCAGTCAGGGGCTGAAGCAACATGAGGTGAAGGTCCTTCCCCTTGTGCCCTCCTGCACACACAGGAACTGTGCATCATGTGGGCATGGAAAGCATCTGCTCTCTCACTGTCACAATTATATATCAGCTGTGTGTATATATATGTATATGTATATGTGTGTATATATATCATCCATAAAGATGCTGTTCCTACAACAGCACCTTCTCCATCACATTTCTCACTGCTGGTGCTGTCAGGATGCTGTTCCCACAGCAGGGCGGAAAGCCAAGCTCAGGGACAGCAGCCTGTCCCCTCCACAGAGGGCCATCTGTGTGGGCACATGCAAAGGGGGGTCAGCATGGTGGGTTTTGGAAAACACAGGATTTAAACCCAGCCTGTCAAAGCCACCCCACAGGGCTTCCTTCCCCGCAGCAGAACTGGCCCCATGGTCCCCATCCTGCTTGTGATGGCACTCACTCTTCCATGAATGGGTGATAATCTGTTCCCTCTGTCTCAGGTCAAGACTTAAATCGCAGCAAGGGAGATTTAAGTTAAATATTTGGAGAATTTTTAACCTAAAAATTCCTGGCCGGGAGGCAGATGAGGTGTCTTGCTGTCTTGCCTCCTCAGGCATCCTTTCTATGTGCTCTTCTGTGGACCTGCTGCACTGGGGCTTCTGCTGCCTGCAAAGTTAAACCACATGTCTGAGCATCTTCAGGACCAGAGCCTGGATGTCTCCCTCCCAAAGACTCAGCGACAGCCTCGTCCTAAGCCTCAGCTGCAGCTCAGCATGCTCAGTGTGGGCAGGCAGAGGGGAAGAGGTGTTCGCACCCCTCGGCTCAAAGTCATGACCGCAAAGCAGTGTCTTTTAAAAGGGAGTAAAAAAGATGCTGTTGGATGTAAAATGTCTTCTGGGGGCTGTTCTAAAAGCCTTTTAAAAATAATGTTTTCTGCATTCCATCAGCTCTGGTGTAGCTCCCCAGGAGCTTGGAAAACAAGATGAAAAATTTGATAGTTTGATTGACAAATGCTGGATAAAATCCAACAGGGCCAGATCCAAAAGTGTCATTGATCTGACCTGAGGCTGAACCACAGCACTGAAATCAGAAGATCCGTGGTGTCAAGTTATATTTCCTATGTGCACACTATTGATTTTGAGGTCTTGCTGTGCTCTCTCTCTTACCTGCCAGGATTTCTGTAAGTGTGTATGCGCATACCATAGGCAATAATATACAAAGAAATAGGGTTCTTTTCTGTTTTTATTGTAAAGGAGTTCCCACTTTGCCTCTGCAGCCTCACACACTTTTGTTTCTCTTCTGTGGGACTCCCTGAGTGTTAGCTAAAGGGCTTATTACTCAATATTTAAAGACAGAACCGAGATGTCAGGGGTGTTACAGTCACAACTTCAGCCACCCATGAAACCTGGGGCTGTATCACCCCCTGGAAGGAGTGGACATCATTAGGGCAGATGGATGTAATTAATCTCTCTGGGTGGACATCCTCTGCTTCTGACTCTCCTTCTACAGGCTCCTGCTTGTTTATTTTCCAATTAAATTTAGCAGTAAGGGGGCAATTAAAAGAAAGGCATGATAGCCCGGTGGCTCAGTTGGTATCACACGCTGCAGCGCAATGGAGCTGCGTTATCTCCATCTCCCCAGGCTCTGTGCTCCACAGATAAAGATTTTCTTTTAATTTCCATTTAGTGAACAGAACTATCACATCCCACAATCTCCATCTTCCCCTTCCCCTCACCCACACGTATCGCTGTTTGCTTTCTACAGCAAGACTCCCCTAGGGGACCAAGAACGATTGCTGTTATCGAGCATGAGCATGAGCACAACCACTTCCTCCTCCTCCTCTGACCCACAGCACCTTTCCCCACGTCATTAACCTGCATTTGGGATGGCCCCTGCTTTAATGAGCCAGGGGAAGTGGGGATGTGAAGCATGTGAGATGGGGGCCAGCAAGCACAGTGCAGCAGCACCAGCACAGACACAGCCCTTCAAACCCCATCTTGGTGCTATACAGAGAGGATTTGTGGGGCTGCTGCTTCCTTCTTGGCATGCCTGTACAGTCAAATAAAGCTTACTTTGCTGCTTGCCTGTTGCATTCTGCCCCTTTGGATGAACTCGTGGTCTTCATGCCGAAGGAGCGTGCTTTCCACCCAGCGTGGCTGGCTGACACCTAGCTGCATCTGCTCACACAGATAAAATAATTCTCTAACTTTGGATAAACTCCACAGGGCTTCTTTTGGGAAGAGTTCAACTAAGGAGCCAACCCAGCTGCTCCCAGTTTGAGATAAGTGCCTCCCTCCTGATGCCTGCAACAGGCTGTGTTTGCAGGGAGCATCTCTGAGCCAGGCTCGGAGGAGGGCACCATCAGGGAACTCTTTCAGTCGCTCCTTTTGGGCAGAGTTCACTGCAAACCTTGAGGAAGCATCACAGGGTGAAGCTGGGTGTCTGTGCTTCCCAAACCATCCACCACACAGGCACAACAGGCAGCACCTCCTTGGGTTGAGCCCCCTTCTCCAGGTGATGGGGGTCAGGTAGCCCCGGGGCTGTGCTCTTTAGGGCTTTATAGGTATCAGGCTTGTCCAGCTGCAGCTATTTCACCCAGCTGCTCCCCTCACCCACATATTTTGAGAACTTGGGCTGTGAGGACATTTTGTATGCTGAGCATCAAATATTGCTCCAAATTCCATCTGTGTTGGTCCTACAGACTCCAGATGAGCACCTGCAGGTTTTGCTACAGCAGGTAGGGGATGAAATGGCTGTGCTGCACATTGTTAAATGATCTGGTGAAGCTTCTTGGAGGTGTTTTTGTCTTGGCTCTGGGAGTGTTGTAGCTGCTGGCTGGTAATTCCCAATAAGCTGTTTTGGTGGAGGTTGCTGCTGAACTGAGATATGATGTATCCTGGACCACTCTGCCCAGGCTGCTGCTGTGGCTTTGGTGGTGTTGAGCTGTCAGGCTCTTTGTCTTAGTTATGAGACCGATTGCTGCCTTAAGGCAATAGGCAAAGCTCAGGCTGGCACATGGTGACCTACCAAGGGCTGCAGTGGGTCTGTCTGGGTACAGACCAAACCCAGAGCCATCTTCTCCAGCTAATGGCACCTGCATCTTCCAAGGAGAAGAGAGCTAAAAGGATCTGGCCATTCCCCGGTGGGTTTGTCTTTGGCGAGGCTGATGGGTAGCACTGTTCCTTTGCTGGAGACCACAGGAAAATGAGTATCCTGTTGCTGTTTAAATGCTTGCTGTTGGTATTTTGAGTTGTTCTCTTGGAGAACGTGCTGTTTGGGAAAATGCAAGGGAAATGGGGCCTCAACCATGTATTTTTATGAACTCCCAGCTGTACAACAAAAATCAATGTCAAGTTTGCATCGTGCTTCAGCGTATTTATGCAACATGTTGGCAAAACACAGGTCAAAATGTTCATGCAACATTTGCCTTTTATTTAACTACAAAAAGATAGGACAACTCCCTCTTCCCAGAAACATCATTAATGGTCTGTGGAAAGGGTAGTGTGGTAAATAAAAGCACGAGACCCTGATGGTGGTTCCTGACTGTTTGACTTCTGGATATTGCAAGGAATTTGTATGGTTTGCTACTGCAGAAAACAACAACGTCATCTTGCTAAAGGATAAAAAAAAAATAATTAAAAAAACCAACTGGTAATAAATCTCCTCTAACAAAACCTGTAAGCAGAAGTAAAATAAGCCAGGGCAAAACTGGAACAAACTGGCAGGATTCACGTGCAGTACAAAGGGTTGTAGTATCTATATGGCAATGTGCTGCTTAATTTCTGTGGGGTTTTTCTCAGTACGTTATTTCTGCTTAATTGTGGTGAAACAAGCACAGATGTAAACTCCTCAGTTCAAGTACCCAAAGCTTGTCTTTAATGGTCCAAAGAGCTTGTTATTCATTAATTAAGTACAACTGGCCTAACAGATGCTGTGTGATTAATGAGTAGAAGGGCTGTTACTTGGTGGCTCAAAGCACTGAGGAGGGGACTTGAAGATGGAGGTGGGCTCCTGGAGTTTGCCTGTCTCTGGTGCATGTTTTGCTCTCTAGTTACTAGAGCATTCAAAACCAGCTTGTACGGAGTGTGTTATCTTTTGGCCCTTTTACACTGTGTTTGGAAAATTCTTGCTAAATCCCAGTGTAATTGTCCAGCAGAGGTGATGTTTTTGATGGAATAAGTGAATACCTGCCTGGATGGAAGGAAATGGTGAGTGAGGAGAGGAAGGAGCAGTTTCCACCCAAATATCCCTTCACTTCTGAACATCAACACAGTGTGTATCTTCCTTCATGCCTCCCCCCCCCCCCTTTTTTTTTTTTTTTTCTTAGAGGAGGAAGGGAGATTTGCTATTTGCATGGCAGTCCAGATTTATGGGTCTTTTTTTTTTTTTTTTAAATCCTGGACCCTCCCTGCAGCTTTATCAGCTTTTGCAGTTTCTTGCTGTTGTCAATGTTTCTCCAACATTGAAGCAACTTCCTGGCTAAAGCAGGAGGGCAGGGGGGTAAATTTTGAGTGGGTTTTTAACCTTCCTGACAGCAGATGCAATCAGAACACTGAGCTCAAGGTGGTGTCCAGCCCTGCCTGCTGGCTTTGCCTGGGCAGGGGGTTGTTCCCCACATGATGCCCTGTTCCCTGGCTGACTGTGTGGTTTGCAGCTCTCCCAGGTCAGCGGAGGTGACTGGTGTGGGCTTTGAATGCCTCCTGCTTTTCAGCATTAACAGCCAAAAGTGGATTTTTTCCACCAATTTCTGAGCTGTTTCCAGCAGAGCTGCTCAGCTGTGTAGATATCCAACGTTCAAAACAATTTCATTATCAATTCAAGCCATTTCATATCTCTTGCAGATAAAAACCAAGCTGCTCTTGCTCTTATCTTGTGTGCTGACCTTGCTTGCTTGGGCAGCGGGGGTGGGTGCTCCTCCTGGCCGTGCCCTGGTCCTGCTCCTCTGCACACGAAATCCTTTGAGCATCCTTCAGTGGGAGGGTGTGGAGGGGCTGCCAGCTCTGGTTAGAGCATGAGGTGCTGCACTGCCAGTGAGCAAGGGGAAGATAGGAGATGGTGGCAGCTAAAGGGGTCTGCAGCACCTCTGTTAGTAGGAGATCTCTGGGTAAAAATAGCAACTGAGATAGCAGCTCTGTGCTGGGAGCTGCTGGTGGCACTGGCTGAGGTTCCTTGTTGTCCATGTACTTCTCTGGTGCAATCCCTGTGTCTTGGCTGTCCCTCCCTGTGCTGGATTGCTTGGGTGAGGCATTTGCAGGTGCTGTGTGGGGTCTCTGCCAGGTGGGAGGGAGCCAATGCAATGTGTGATTAGCATTACTAACGATAATGGGTAACATATGCTGCTGGAGGTAAAATAAGGACATGTGTCCAAGGCTGAAATCCTCCCCAGGCAGGGTGCTTGGAGCCAGAATACACCAGGCAAAGGAAGGCTGAGCGACAGAACTGGTGCTGGGCTCCTTGGAATGATTTTTGTGCTGTGCCTTAATGAGTGGCTGGTTAACCCTGCAGGCAGTGATGTGCTCGGCCATGGGACTGACCATTCTGCAAAATGCATCTGCTTGTGGGCTGATCTGTGCTCCCCTGCATTGCCAGTCCTCTCCCAGGGGACAGCTCCCACTCACAGTGGTCCCACATTGGTCTGGTTTTTGTCCCCTCTGTGGTGGTCAGACCTCAGCGGTGCCAGCCCACCTCCCCTCTTGTGCTTGGACCCTGTGTGTTTAAACCCAGATATTTCAAACATTGTCTCTCTTTCTTCCTTTCCATTTTAATATGGCCACTGATAATCTGTGGCTGACTAATAAATCACGTTGTGCAACAATAGCTTTTTTTTTTTTAAAAAAAAAAAAAAAAAAAAAGTAACGTTATGAGTTTCTGGTCTCCAGAAGCAACCTGTGCTGCAGACTCAGGAAGGAGCTGAGTAAACAGATGTCTCTGGCTGCTGTCCCCAGTGGGCCACGAGCTGCGGTAGCCAGGGAAGCTGGTGGCATCTCATGGGGAGCAGGCTGAGCCCTGGGATGGGCAGCAGGGATGTACGCAGGGCTTCCGGGTCTGAGCTCTGCTCTCTGCAGGCTTTGGCCATGTCTGTCTGTCTGCAGGAGGTGTTCAAGGGCTGCTGGCTCAGTGTCCAGAGAGGTGAAGTCACACTGAATACCAAGGGATTGACCTAAAAATGTTGAGCCTCAGGGGAGGAAAAAAAAAATAGAGTGTGCAGGTGTTTTTAATTGGTTTAAGTTATATATGGAGCACTCTTCCCAGGCTTTTTCCCTGCAAGTGGAAGGACTGGACCATAGCTGGAATATTAGGCTTTCACAGAAACGATCTGGTAGTAGCAGCAGGGCCACTAAGAAAACTAGAAAGTTATTACTCTGAAAGCCGTAACAAAGCTGCCCGAGCTGGCAGAATTCCTTATCAGCACAGATTTGTTTACATACAAGTCTGTGCAAAAAAAAGATGCTTATGGGAATAGGACATGAGCGGGTGCTTGTCCTGGGAGTTTTTGGCTGCCTGGGAACTCGCTTCCTGGGAGCACCAGCCTCCTTGTAAGGAAATACCTTACAGGATGGAGGGCAGAGTCCTAATTAACTCACACCAAGGGATGTTTTGCCTCTTAACTTGTTGCTGTAACTTGTTGTTACAGTGATTTTTTTTTATTTTTTTTTTGTGGTTTATTTAGGTTTATTCCCCCCATGTCCAAAAGTTCAGTGCAGTGCCTTGGAAGCGCTGAAACTGCTGACTAGTTTGTATTGGGTGGTCTGGGGCTGCGTATCGATGGGGTGTATAAAATGCAGTGTCGTAATAACCTCTTGCCATATCTTCCTTGCAGATGGACTGCATTTAAGAAAACAAAAGAATTAAATTAGAATGCTGTCCCTTAGCGCTTACATGCAGAGGGATCTCTCCTCCCACTGATGTGCTGGTAGGGCGAGCAATATTATACAGCAAATAGTTCTAGGGTAGGAGTTACGTTGTAAGAGGGGGGGAAGGTGAAGAAGAGGACAGACCTAAAAAAATCCCAACAAAACAAACCCCTTTTTTTAATTTCAGAGGGAGATTTAGGGATATTAATGTTGGAATCCCACCAGGACACCTGGCTAATACACACACCCTCTGGCTGCAAAAATAAACTGTGGGATTTCTATGGCTGAACGATCCAACCCATCCTGTTGCGTTCGATCTGGGATTTTGAGCTTGGAGAAGTTGGTCTGAGTGGTAATTTGCCTGATGATGGCTCGTGATCTGGATATCTGCTTCAGGTTTCTTTTCCCCCTTGGATGATGTGGTGGGTCCTTCTGACGCTCAGGTTGCAGGAGAGCCAGGTTTTGCTGCCAGCACCCTGACGTGGGCTCTTTCTCTGCCACTGCTGCAAAAAAATTGCTTCAATTCTGCTGAACACCCTGTTATTCCTGAATTTCATAAGATATCCTGGTCATCTGCTTTGCTGGGTGGGCCATTAGATAATTTGGCAACGTGGGAAGGGTTGTGCTCCTCAGCCTCCTCAAGGTTGTTCCTGAAGCGGTGGCTGAAGCAACATGACCAGGAGGAATTGCAATGTGCCTTCCCAACCAGGGGCTACCTCAGTAAAGGAAAATTGGGCCATTTCACCTGCTTCTCTAATTACTGGCCCTGAAATACAAATTGGTCAAAGATAATTGCTAATTGCAAAAGCGCAGGGAAGTTTTGAACGTTTTTTTCCCCCAAAGTTGTGTCTGTTCTTTGTGGGGAGCTGGCTGCAAGGGCAAAACATGGTGAGAAAACATTTTTTAGCGTATTCTAATGCTGCCTTTTTTTTTTTTTTTTTTTTTTTTGCATAGTTTGGAATTCTCCCCTATCAATAGTAAATTCTGGAAGGGATTTCCATTTTAGCTCATTATGTTTGATTTTTTTTTTTCCCCAAAATGATCAAAGGTTATTAAATACTCATAGCAAGGACTGTGAAGTACTGATAAGGATACTGGAAATTCAGACGTGTGCCTGCTCTTCAGAGCCTGTAGCATCCCTTGTGCAACACTGGGCCTGATATTTTTTTTTTAAAGGTAAAAATAAAATAAAATAAACCCCACCACCTTAAATCTACAAATCACCCTAAGCAGAAGTGAGATAACTGTGCCCACACTGAGGATACCAGTTCCTAGCTAAGGCAGAGCCCAAGCACTGGACCACAGGCTGAGCATCCCTGCTCCCTCTGCACAGCTCCCTTTGCTACCCCCAATTTTGGCCAATGTTTTCCCCTCTCTGTGGCTGCACTACCCTGTCCAGCTTCTCTTGCCTGGAACAGAAACATGGAGTGAACAACCATAACCCTGCTGCTCTCTGCATCACGTAGCAGCACAAGGTCATGGTATTTGATAGTGATGATGCTCCAAAAGCATTATGTTGCATTTAAAAATAAGAGGCAAAGCATTGCTTTGCTTAGAAAATGTTGGAGGCTCCTGTGATTGCTTTGGTCCCCAAGTGCCTTGGAGCCGGGCGTGTGAAGAAATCGTTTCACTAATGGTTTTTTCTGAAGTTTTTGCCTCTCTTTTTTTTTTTTTTTTCCCTCCCCTCCTCCTTCCCCATTGAAATTGTAAAACTTCAGCAGCACTTAAGACCTCAGGTTCAGAACTTGAAGTTTTCCGTGGTAAACAGATACTACTTTCAAAGCTGTTCTCCAGTATAATGAGTACAATATTTCACAAGGGAAATACTGTGCTACTATGGGGGGAGAAGAGAAAAGCAGGGGTGTACCCAAGCTGTTAACCATATTGAGGTCTAATAAGGAGCTTACAGTGCAGCCATAGTTTCACTGCACCTCCTGTTCCTGCCTGCAAATGCAGCACAGGTACCTTAATTCATTGCAGCCTCAGAAGTGCTATGAAGATGAGTAATGAGCATTGACCAGGAGCTACAGTGGCCAAAGCCGAGTGTGTTCCCACTGAAAGTGCAGCGTATGGACCTGGACAGCATCTCCTCTAATAACCCTGCCTAAAACTCCAATGGATCAAATGCTATCCTAATAATCTCTCATTATGGCTAGGAAGAATTTGTTCACTGAAACCACTATCAGGCATTGGAACGTGTTGGTGGAGTCCCAATCCCTGGAGGGATTGAAGAGTCGTGTAGACATAGTGCTGAGGGACATGGGTTAGTCGGGCACTTGTCAGTGTGAGGTCAATGACTGGAGTCAATGATCTTAAAGGTCTTTTCCAATCTAGGTAAATCTGTGATTCTGTGATTTCATCGCAAATGTCTTTTTCCAGTGCAGATTTGACACCTGTCCAGCACTGATCATCCAGAGCTGGGCTTGCCAACGGCTTCAGAGAACCCCTCGGAGACAAGCCCAGTGGGAGGGTGGATGTCGGCAGGTGAGCAAGTCACTGCCTGTCTAAATATTGAATTAACATGGAAATAAAGTATTGCACCATTTGTCTCCCAGGTGATATGCGAGGACTTGTTTCCCCTCTATGGTTTCTTTCCCATGGAAAAAAGGTTGTCATTATTACATAGGAATGTCAAGCTGTGGGAAACATCTTTGACCTAGAGCTGAGCTTGGGTGGCAGGCAATGCAGAGAAGCCTTGGAGATGCCATTAGCTTCAGCTTTTAATTTTACTCTTGAAATAGGAATAGAAATAAATTGGTCTCTGTTAGTGCCGCAAACGAGACTTCAAATGAACAAAGTGGAGAGTACTGCAGGGCTGGCTATCCTGGCTCTACCAGGGACATGCAGAGCCACAGCTGAGCGAGGATTGTTGCCCAGTGCACCATTTTGACTTAAAACAGGGAGCAGGGGGGTCTGAGGTGGTCACTCATGCTCTGTCCTCCCGCTTTGGTGCCAGAAGGGGAATCCCAAAAGAAGCACCATCATCTCTTGCACTTGCAGATCCAGCCTCTACAATATGGTGAAGGGTTTAAGAGGGGAAGCTGTACAAGGAGAGGCTGAAGTCACTTGGATTGTTCAGCCTGGAGATGAGGAGACTGAGAGGAGATCTCATTGTGGCCTAGAACTTCCTCACAAGGGGAAGAGGAGGGGCAGGTGCTGATCTCTTCTCTCTAGTGACCAACAATAGGACCAAGGGAAATGGCAGGAAGATGTTCCAGGGAAGGTTTAGGTTGGACATTAGGAAAAGGTTCTTCACCCAGAGGGTGGTGGAGCCCTGGAACAGGCTCCCCAGGGAGGTGGTCATGGCACTGAAAAGGGTAGTGCAGTCCAGGGTAGAAGTTTTGGGGGCTCTTGTTGACTTTCAGGGGCTCTCCCTGACATTTAGGACAGTCACACACATGAACAAATGAAGGTGTCTCCAAAAGTCTGTGTCTTCCTTTCTGGAGCAGAGCCGTAAGAGTGGTGGGCTTTTTTTATTAAATATTAATTTCCTCCCTTTATAGACTGTTTACTCATAACACACAATTTCCTGCCTGCTTTCCCTCACCCTCCTGTTAGTTTCTATGTTTGTGGCTTTTTCCCCTAAATTTCCTGTCTGAGGTTTGCTGCCTGGCAGCCCCAAGCATGAACCATGTGGATGGGAAAGAATTCAGGTGGCACAAAGTGGCTTAAATGAGGTATCAGCTCACTCTGGCTTTGCAACCTTAACAGCAACTTCTTGCTGCTGAGCTCAGCATGATTTATTTGTAATTCCCACACCCCGTGGCCCTGGCAGGGACTGGTGTGACTCAGCTGGGTGGGCGCTGGCAGCACCATCCCTCTCCCTCCAACACACCCAGCTGGGTTGTTTCTTATTTTTCTTTTTTTTTTTTTTTCTTCTTTTTTGCTGTCCCAGCCCAGCTGCATTGAATTGCTTTTCCTCTCCCTCTTATCTCCTGCTGATGCACTGGCTCATGTGAAGGAGATGGGTTAGGAGGCAACCAAAACCTGCTCCAGGGAAATGTGAAGGAAAAGGCAGGGTTGTAAACAAACTGAGGGCTTGGGGAGGGGTGGGTGTTGTCCTGTGTGGGCAGCAATTGCTGGAAGGAAAGGGAGGGTGCAAATTCTCTAAGGGGAACCAGCGGCTCCCCTGGACCCTCCCTGGCTCACAGGAGCATCAGTTGGGGCTTGGTCAGGTGGTGTGGGATGTATTTGCTTCTTCCTCCCTTCTGTACAGCCTGGAGAGTGAGTTAAAAAAAAATAATATAGCCCAAATGACCAGGAATTGATCAAGGGATGTGGTGTGACAAGGTCATGAAATTCAACCTGCAGTGCTAGGAGAGTAATTAATTCTTTGCTGTCAAAAGTGGTGTTATTGGTTCTGCTAATAATATTTCTGCAAGAAAATCAATCTTCTGTGTATCTTCTATCCCCAGAAAGATAAAATTTATATGACATAGGCTGGATCTTGGGTCATTTGTGTGCACTGCCCCTTTGGGAGACTCTCTGGGGTTGCCCTGCATGGGACTGGGTTTGAGCTAACTGACCACTGCCATAGAAATGGGGGCAGCAGCATCCTGGCCGCACTGGAGGAGATGCCTCGCTGTGGCGATGGTTAAGTGCAGCTCTAGTGTACATGGTTTTTGGAAGACTGCTCCCAAATTCAAAGTCCACAGCAGCCAGACAGTGCTGCATCCCTCCTTTGGGATGCTGCAGCTCTGCTGTGCCCTACCTGTGCACCTCTTCCACTCACTCCAGGGTCTCCAGGCATCTCCAAGGAGTACTTTTGTGTGCATTTTGCTTTTGTTTGCTTTTTTTGGGCTGCCAAGCTGGCAGGAGAGCCCTGAGAACAGCAGCACAGATCCAGGCAGGTGTGAAGGGACGAAGAGTCAGAGCATCCCAATGTCCAACCACCTCTCTAATGTCTTATGTGATAGCACCTCGAATTTCCTCTAAAGCAATGAGAAGAGTCCAACTTGCTATTGACCAAAGAGGCTGCAATGTGCTGCCAGCACTATTGGGGTGGGGGGAACAGTGATCCCATGGAAAAAGGGAGGGGTTACAAAATGTTGTTATTAACTGGGAAGAATGGATCTCCTGCTCTGCTACCAGCAGTGCAAGTAGGCTGACAGCCCCCTGCTATGGGATGTGGTCACCCCAGCCCCTCTCCCCATCTGCTGCCATGGAGAGGTCCCATCAGGGGGTGCATTAAGAAGGAAGATGAGCCTACAGCTCATATGTGGTGTGTTGTTTTTGGTTTGTTTTTAGAAGTTTGGCAGAAAAGTGTCTTGCAGCATGTGAAAACATTGAGGTCATCCCCCCAGGGACCTCATGCAGATGGAGCTGATCTGAGCAATGTGTGGACTTTCTTGCTGAGAGCTTTGTAACTCATGTCTTCCAGACCCAGGCTCTTCTTGAGGCATTTCTTTAGTTTACCCACCAAATGCTTGTCTCTGGAAGAGAAGGGTGAGGACAGACAGACTGCCCAGGAGGGGCAGGTGCCTTCGGTTGCCCTGGGAGTTGAGAGTGCAGTGAAAGCAGCGCTTGCCCTTCCAGTGACATGAGAGCAACTCCAAAAAAAATCTGTTTTCATTTATGTTAATGAAGTTTGTCACTCAGAGGTGAAAGTAATTGGATATTTATAGCTAATGTGCAGCACGAGGAGCTGAAGGGAGGATTAGCCAAACTCGCTTTCCACTTCCCTGCTGTGAGCATGGATGCTGGCTCTGGGCATCTCTTCCACAGTACCTCTAACTGGGAATAGTGTGGGCTTTCTATTCATATTTCTTTCTCTTTTTTTTCCTCCCTTAAAAAAAAAAAAAAAATTCTTTGCAAATCCACAATTACATTCTGTGAGAGACCATCACTTTTGGGAGCCCCAGCCCATGCCTTTCTAGGGCCATGTGCTTTCACAGAGCATACCCCTGGCTTTTGGTCAAGCTCCATGTGTGCCCATCTCTTTGTAAGAAGCTGCTCTGGCTTTTTGCAGGGAGCTCAGCAGAAGTTTTGGATGTGTCAGGAGCCAGCTGGTAAGCATTGCTAGTTCTTTATTTCTAGTGTCATCAAAGCTGGCTGAATCCAGTATAAACAAGTGAGTTATCTTTAGCTAACATTATTCAATATAAGCTTCATAATATAACAATATATAAACAGAAAGTCAAGGGGAAGCTGAAGATAAGCCCTGTCCATGTGAGCTGGCCCCTGGTTTTTGATGGGTTTGTTTTCTAAGGCATAGAGTTCAGCTGGAAGTCATGCCTAAGGTAGTAAGAAGTGGCCGGCGCTTCATTCCCAAGAGCCTGGATGCCGGGAGGGCTCTGGGTGTAAACTCCAAAGATTCAGATCTCAAGTTCATCAAATGCACTGGAATAACTATTCCTGTCGCTCCTCCCCCTGTTTCTAGCTCACATCCCCTGGGATTTGGACCTTGGAGACTGCAAAAACTGCTGCTGGGTCTGTTTTCTCACGCTGGATGTGTAATGCTGTAGCTTCTGGTGTGAGGAAGTCCTGGTCATTCCCTGTCCTGCGCTATTTGAGCTGGATCCTGCTCTGATCCATTTCTCAAAATGCATAGAAATCTCTAAACTAGTCATTTACCTGCTGATTGCATTTGCTCATGTGGGAAGTATTGCGCTTAACTGTGAGCAAGCAACAAACTGCAAAGACTTTGCAAAGTGGGAGATAAATGTCTGTTCCTACACAGGCCAAAATAAGTAAATAAATGTGTAATTATTTCCTTCACATCCCAGTCCCTGGAATTGCATGATGCTTCAGCTTTCACTTTTTAAAACTCTAAAGTTTCTAACCCCTTTAGTTGTGGAGAAATGCTCAGAAACCTACCCCATCCTTGCACTTAAAACCTCAAAAGCAAATAAAATGGAGCTAAAAAAAGATTACCAAATGCTATCAGCACAAACTTAACTCATAGTTTTGAGCAGAAGCTGGGCTGTGACTCATGTGGCTCCTGAACAAGTGGGCAATGGTAACCCAGCCTTTCCGGGGCAGGGGATGGCCCCTTTCCTTCCAGACCCAGGGGGAGCATCTCCCCACACCACCTCCTCTTTAGGAGTAACAGCCAGGCTGGGATCTTCTTACTTTAGAAGTTTTAACTGAAACCTGCATGTGGCTGGACTCCTTACGAGGTGTGGCTGTAAATCTGGAGGAGGTTGGGATCTCTGTTTTGCAGGCACAGCAGACATGCCCTCTTCTGGCTGAGCTTCACAGAGGCCATGGAGGCTGGTTGAGCTTGGGATCGCTAACCACAGAGGGACTGCAGGGATTGCACGGTCCCTTTCGCAGGACCAGAACATTAACTGTGCATCCTGTGTCATTTTGAGAGCTGGTGTAACTGCACAAGTCCTAGAGAATTTCCATTCTTGGGGGAAAAAGATTTGCCTTTCACCCAAATTTTAAAATTTTTTTATTATTATTTTTTTGTAAGCCAGCATGCTGACCATGTGTAGGCTCTCCTCGAGCTCCTGGGAGGTGTATTTTGACAGCGGTTTTCATAGCTTGTGGTAAAGCAGATGGATTAAAAACCCTCATGTAAAACAGGAGGGAAGCAAAAGCCTTGTGCTGGTACAAGCTGTTGTTTACCCTAGAAATGATGACATGGTTTGGGAGGAAAAAATAACAAAAAACCTCCCTTTTTTGCATGGAAAATGAACACTTTGAGTTGTACTCCTGAGTACAGCTTGGGAGACCTGCTGTGACCTTGTGGAATATATAGAGCAATTCCAACATGGTTTTCATTGTCGATGTACTCAAGTTGGTCTAAGTTTTCTTTCCTTTGTGTTTTTTCTTTTTTTTTTTTTTTCGTTTAACTCTTTTAACACTGACATGTTGTATTTACCCACGGAAACAGAGCTGCTCAGCATTTCAATGGCAGGAAGGCAGGAGCTGCTGAGCCCCGCGCGGCATCGCTGTCTGCTGAAAGGTCAGACCTCCACATCCGTCTTATTATTGTGCCGCTTGCGATGCTGGCAGTGGGATCCTGAGGTGCTTCCTTACATTTAAATAGGATGGAGGAGTAATAGCTTCTGAGCTGGGCTGCCTCCCCATTTCCACCACCCTCAGCTGCAAAACTGATGTAGGGCTCAGAGAAAGGGCATCCCTACAACTTGAGGACCTTGTGCAGAGCTTCTGCTCCAGGGCAAACCAATAGCTAGGAAATCAGTATTTTTTAAGGAGGGAGGAAGAAAGGTATCTCTAAAATCATTAGGAAAAGGTCAAGCAAGGTTTTATTTTTTTGCTTTGACTCTAGGCGGAAGCAAATCCCACCTCATTGAAGCACCACTGGGATCTTGGGTCTTCCTGGGTGGATGCTGATACAAGGTGCCCTTTGCTCAGCATCGGTGTTGATTTGTGTGTGAATAAATCCCAGGTCCTGACCCTGGGGTGCTTTGAGTTGCTGAAACAGGCTGGGCTCGTACTAAGTGGCGAACTGGAGAGCTAGCAAGCTGGTGTGCTTAAACCTGCTCCTAAGCCGTGGTGATTTGGCTTGGAGGGACAGCATGGCAGCTCTGGCAGGAGGAAGACCTGCAGATACAGGAGGTGGCACAGAAAAATGTCAGTAAATCTTCCTGTAATAGTCATAGAAACAGAATGGATCCCATCCAGAGGTCACCACCACTGGGGCAGAAACTTCTGCTCTCTTTGGATCAGGTCCATAATTAACTTGCTCTATGAGTTTATTTCCATACGAGACTAATAACTGGTGACCCATGGTGCTGGGAGCCCCTTCCACCTCCCCAGCTCCTTGTCCTGCAGGAGGTGATGGGAGGTGAGATGTGCAGCTGGGACGGATTTGTGCAATGGCAGCCATCTCCATCCGATGGTGGCTTGCAGGTGGGTAATGACACTATCTGCAGTATTAGTTAGTCTGGCAAAACAATTAATAATTAGCTGTGATCCCTGCTGTCGTAGCTCCTAAGAGTTAAAGGAGTAAAAGGGCACTGCTTGCAGCAAGATATAAATAAATTAATAAAAAGCCCAAATTGAGGTATGAGTTGATGACACTTGGAGATCAGGTCCCTGGCCTTAAACCCAACTTAATTTACTGGGTTGGCCAAGCTCTGCTTTAAACCACCTCTGAGGTTTTTCTTGGTAGTGCTGCTTTGGAAAGCAAGGGTCATGCTGCCTTCTGATATTACGCTGCCTTTTTCCAACCCCCTCTGTGGACAAGGTGAAATCTTTTTTTTTCCTCTGGCCCAGCACTGGTTGTGTGGTGTTTGTGGTGGAGGGCAGAGGCAAGGGCTGTCCCCCCACTGGGATTTAGCAGGAAAGCAAGACGCTCCACAGTACAATGCATTATTTCCTGCAGGGAGGGACCCCGCAATACAGGAAAACATCAGCAGTTTTCTGCAGTCATCGCTCGGGCACTGGCTGCCCCTGAGCTGTCCTGCCTCCCCGGTCACTGCATGCCCCTAGAACACAGTCGGGGCCAGGACCTTCAGTGTCGGTGGCCCATGGGTACCTGGGCACCACTGGGGTGGGGACAAAGGGTGTTACAAGTGGTTTTGCCATTGCTGTAGCAATGCATATTGCAACTTTTAAAAAATTATTATTAAGCAAGACTAGACTTTTTTGTTTGCTTGACTTGAGCTGCTGTTCAGACTCTGGTGCCACAGCACCTTACATCCATGCTGAGCTCAGATGTGGTTGGACTCTATGTGAGTGTGCAGGTATATGGTGCATCTGAGGGTGGCCTCGCTGTACATGGATGCTAAGGGCAGCCTTGTTTATAATTATTAACCTCTGGGATAAGAACTTCATAAATAAAAGATGGGGACGTGGCAATTGTTTGTAACATGGGCTATAAAGATAAGAGCTGGAAAGGTTGTGCAAAGTCTGTCCTGGACCATTCTCTGGCCAGCCGGACGATGCGTACCCTTTGTCCAGCATCTGTGTTCCTCCCTCCTTATCGACATGCAGCAGGAGCTCGGTGCTGGTGCCAGGGGGTGTGCTGGCTGCCTGGGTTTAGATGCCCAAGCTGAAATGTGGCCTCTTCAGAGAGCCGGGGGGGGAGTGAAAGGTGAATAGCCACTTGTCTGGTGCTGCCCTGCGTTGGGGAGGGAGAAGCACTGGGCTCTAGGGTGCGTGCATCTCAGCCAGAGGAAAGCTTCCCCTTGACTCTGGACCCAGCTCTGGTTATCTTATTTACTTTTTTTTCACTCCCTTGTCCTGAACTGCTAAAAGCAGCGAAGAAAATGCTTACTCGGAGGTTTAAAACAAAGGCATTTTATCTCTTTTACAGCATTATTTATTTGTGTCCCCATAGGCAGGCTCCTCCCCTGCACTATGATAAACATGTGTCTTATAGGCATCCGCTACTTGATTCACTTACCGCGGGGACGGCTGATTAACAGGGCTGGGGGCTGAGGTCACTGGTATTTTGGGGCTTTGATGCAGCTATATCCTGAGACCGCTGGCACTAGGCAAAAAATGTAAACAGCCACAAGTAAGATGTATTAGGCTCAAGTCTCCATCTCCAGAGACACTGTGATGCTGTTACCATTTTCAAATCGCTTGCTAATCTTCTTGGGAGGACTCTGTTAAACATTCATGGGACAGAGAGATGTCCCATCTCTGCTCTGGGAAGGGGAAACCCACTGGCTGCTGCCAGCAGAGCTGCAGGGATTGGGGCCATAACCAGACCTTCTGGGGGTCACATCCTGCTGACAGCACCATGTTGGTGGTGTGGAAGTGGGATTTTCCTCCAAAGCTTCAGGACATGGTTTACTAGGCATAGTGGTGTTGGGCTGACAGTTGGACTTGATGATCTTGGAGGTCTTTTCCAACCTTTATGGTTCTATGATTAATGTTTTCTCATATTTCAGTGGTCTGTTGACAGGCCAAAGCTATGTGTGTATACCTTACCATAGCTGCAGCTGATATGGGATTTCATTGCCATGTGGTTAAATAACAGCCAGCCTTAACTCTCAGGTTTAGAATTTGGTTGAGATGAGTAAGAAATCTTGTAGATGTCTCAGGCATTCCTTCTCCTGCTGTATTTCCAAGGCTTTTTATCTTTCCAGGGAGCTAGCCCATCTGTAGGGGTTATTTGTGGATGTTTTTTGAGCATCCACATGGGTTTCAGAGAAGGACAGTGTGGCCTGAGGACAGGTGAGCATTCCCACTGGAAGTGCAGGGTGATGGTGGGAAGAGCCCTGCAGATAAACATCTGGATCCTGCAATTGTTATCCCAAAAGGAGGAGCAGGAGGAGAAAGGTGGGGAGGGACAAGGGGTGGTCCTGGACTGGGGAGGGGCAGAGGGGGACCAAGTGCAGGCTCACAGAGGATGGGACTGTTGTGGGGGTGTTTGCACACTGCTGTGAGCCCTCTGGGGAGCAAAAGGAAAAATCCTGGCTGTACCATGGTGCCTCGTCCCTCCCAGACACCTGCACCCCTGGCCTGATCCAAACCCAGCTGGAGGCAAGCACAGCCTTCCCACTGACCTCACTGGGGAAATATTCCCTCCCCCCTGTTTTTGCAGGAAGGAAAAGATTGGGGAATGAGAGACTGGACATGCAGAAGGATTTAAGGAAAATGTGTGCCCTCTGCTGTGGCAAAACGTGATGATCCTGTGCCTAAAAGCTTAGCCCATCCCCAAAGCCCACTTGGGATTCCCTGATGATCCAGTACCCCTTTTTCTCACTGCCAAGGCCCTATGAGGGCTCCAGCTGAGATCAGGGCTGTCTCCAAGCTGGACAACTTTGGCTACAGGAGGTCTGGGGGTCAGCCCCCTTATGCCCCCAAAGTAAAAGCTTCAAATTCTTTTTTTTTTTCTTTTTTTTTTTTTTTAACCCTTGAGGCTGCCCTTTGGGACCAAGCAAAAGTACTGTGCTGTGACTGGGCTTCCTGTTAACCTCTCCTGATGAAGCTGATTCATTTCTCTGTTAGATTAATTTCTCTGTTAAACAACTCATTCTGGGTAATTTGGCGTAATTTTTCAGAAAATTATAGTGAAATGCTGGAAAAGGCTTGTCAGGCAGCTCTGACTGTTGGTATTGCAACACGCCAATAGCGCAACCAGGGCTAGAGGTTCATTACAGCAGGCAGAAACAGTCACTCCTAAATTATTCTTAGGGAGGTGTGTTTGTGCCACTGGGGAAGCAGGTTGTACTGCACATGTACTGTAAATTAGGCAATTAAAAAAAAAAAAAGATGTGATCCCCATCTCACAAAGAAAGAGAGGGCAAAGTTACTTTCCCAAATAGATGTGATCAGAGGTATGTTGCCAGTGTTGCTCAGCACCCAGGTTTGGGTGCAAGTCAGTGCTCCCTTTTCTGCTGTGCCCAATGTGGAGCTGGGGCACCTCACCCTCTCTGCCCCTCATGAACTGCTGTGGCTATAGTGGGTGGGATGAGTCACTATCAGCTATGCAAGACTTTTAATTGCATTCTTGTATTGGCAGAATTTAAAACCAGCAATGTCTACTTATCCCTTTAAAGGGCAGGGGTGGAAATGCAGCATCCTGCAGTTCAGCTCGTGGTTGTAGGAATGTGCAGCGCTGGCGCCATCCTCCTCCTCTTCCTTTGGAGCTCTTCCCTGCCCTATTTCTCAAGCTTGCTTTATTTATTTATCACTTTTACTATTAATGGACGGCACCAAGAACAGCAAAGCTGTGGGGTGACAGTGTAACACTGTTCCTGGTGACATCCCAAGTAGTGAAGTAGGAACAGAGCCCTATCCAAACCACAAATTCCCTTCTAGGCAATGATGAATTCTGCCTGCTGAAATTATAACCCCTTTATGATACGATCTGTGTGTCTTCTGAGAAAGAGAGGTTTTTAATGTAAGACAGTACTCCTTTATTTATCTTCAGCAAATTCCCATCTTGGCACATCAGAGCAGATTCCTGCAGGCCCCCGGTTTACATACAAAAGCCACAAATCACTGGATGCATCGTAACGCTGCAGACTGAATCTCAGACGTGATCTTACTCGTGTGTGTGTGTCTTGAAGTTCATACCATTCAGGTCTGACCTCCTGTGTAACTAAGGCTATAAATTTCACCCAGCAGTTTTGGTGCTAATGTGTGTTTGAACTCTCACCTAGCTTTAAAAAGGTGTTTGGTCTTGTTTAAAATACTGTAAAGGTAGAGAATGCACCATGTCCCCAGATGATCTGTCTCAGGATGAAATAGCCACAGCTCCAGTAAGGGGGAGAAGTGGAATGAGAGTTTAATTTGTGTGTGATCAATCTGTGCACGTCAGCTCCAGCATCTGTCTCCAGGTGTTCCAGCTGCAGCCACTTACTGAAAACACCAGCACACATATGTGGGGACGGCCAGTGCTATGCAACAGCCTGAATCCTGCCCAAGCCTTTCATTGCTAGCACAAAGCAAAGCCCTATTTTGCTGACAGGGCATACAGCTGCTTTGTGTAAATCACCCTGTACGTTTCTTACGGCCACAAACTTAGAAGGAAGGACTGCTGACATTTTGCTGTTTCAGAATTTAAATCGACAAGTTGTTCATGGCAATCTCGGGCACATGGTGTGTGCAGCTTTGGTTGTGTAGCCAGCCTGCAAGCTCAGGGATTCAGAGAGCAGAAAGCTGTGCTGCTGCCGTGCCAGCCCTCTGCCATTGCTTCTCTGTCCTCCTAATCTCACTGCTTCAGTTAGGGATCTGCTGGGTCCCAAACCCATGAGCATTTTCCATGGAGACTAGGTGGAAAGCATCCTGGAAAGGTGCTTTTTTTCTTCTGTTGATGCACTTGCCCTGGGTTGAGTTATTCCTCCTGTCCTTGCAGGCTGGCTGGGATATTCTTCACTTATGTAGGATTCTTAGGACCTGTGCAACCCTCTTCAAGCCCTGTGACTGAACTGGCTGCACATGAAGCACATGAGCAACTTCTGTGGCTCTCGGTGCCAAAGGGGAGAGAGAAAACCACCACAACCCATGAGAACAGGCTCTCTGGTATGAATCGGGAGCTGCTGGGATCACGCTGGAAAAATACATGTTGTGGTCCTCGCTCTGTTGCCATGGCAATGAGCTCTTGGTTTACATCAGCAGAGCTGGATGGGGTCATCCGTGGTTTGTCTGACTTCCCAAGGAGTTCCCATCTTCTCTAGTCGTGCTGCCTTCAGCCCCAAACCTGACCAGGACAGATTGGGTTTGATTAATGAGATGGCAACAGAGCTGTACAGTGCTGTGATAAAAGCGGATCTGCACAAAGGAGCTTGGAGACAAAGGCAGGCGGGGGCTGGGATTATGAGCTGGGAGGAAGGAACACTCTGTCTGGACCCTCCTGGGGAGCCCTGCCACCCAGGTGGGAAACCCATCAGGATGAGTCAATGGGAGTGGCTCTGCCAGCACCTCTGGGACCAGGGGGTCACTGCTGCAGGGTGTGGGGTGCCTTATGGCATTTAGGCAACTTGGTATGTGTTTCAAGCCAAAAAGGTGTTTATGTCAGGTGGAAGCATGCCTCAGGCATACATTGGTAACAACCTGGACCCAGAGGGCTGGCAGCAAGGATGAGGGGTGCCTCTTCTCTTGCTGCACCTCTTATAGGAAGAGTCCTTTCCTGTGCTTTGCCACAGGTTGGATCCCTCTGCACTTCCTCATCCTCCTTTCCCACATCTCTTTGTTGCCATCTGCTTCTTCTCTTGGCTCACTGTCCAAGGACACCAGCACAGACCAGTGTGCAAGGTGTGCCTTGCACTGGGAATCTGCAGAGACTCTTGTGCTGTGCCCAAGACAAACGCACCCCTTCCTGATGCACACTCTTGCCTTTAGAGAGGTGTAAAAAAACCCACCACAAACTAAATTGTCCTCAGGACAATTAATACCTTGGTGGGGAATTGGGAGCATCTTGATATCTGCAAGTAAAATATTTTTTATTAAAAAGCCAACTGCATTCTTTCTCCTCGTTATTTATCCTCTTTAGCCCCAATCTAAGGAAAAGATGGATCATTCTGCATGCAGCAGCCCCCCAGAAACAGAGGAAGCAGCAGCATGCAATGGGAGGCACCTGCTCCATTTTGGGCTGCTGTCTTGCTCTCCCTTTTGCTGACACAAGATCACACTAGAAAAACAAAGTTATTTTATGAGGATTGGACTAGATGATCTTTTGAGGTCCCTTCCAATCCCTAACATTCTGTGATTTTTTTGATACCTGTGAAAACTAATTTAAACTAGGGGGACAGAAAAATTGCAAAATGAGATGTGCTCCAGCATTCCTTTCAAGTATCCCAATCACCTCTGTGAGGAATGTCAGGAGCTGCACAAACCTATGATGGACACAGGGGTGGGATCTGTAGGTCAGCCCCTCCCTGCCATTGTCCTGCCAAGTGGATTTGCAGAGGCAGCACAATGGCAGGGCAGGCTTGGAGCAGCCAGCAGTGCTCTTCAGGAAAAGCTTTTCCATCTTCAAGTAGCATGGAAGGGATTAGAGGGAGCAGTCTCTTTCCTTCAGGGAAATGGTGTGAACATACAAACTCCAACTCTCACACACATTTCAAATTTGGGACAGCTTGAAAGGATTACAGCACATCAGCAAAAACCGATCCCCTCATGAGGGCATTTGAGGCAGCGTGGCAGCCTTGCTCCGTCACAGCATGCGTGCTGCCTTCGTCATCCCAGCCTGGCTGCCTTTCAGTTGACTAAGGGATTAAACACGGCATTTGTAGTGCGTGAGTCTGTGTGTCACGGGTGGAAACCCTCTGGACAGCATATCTCATCTAGTGGAGCTGCTCTGGCAGGAGGGGTTGGTGTTGCAGCACAGCCAAATGCATCAGCTATTTCCAAGCATAAAGCACTGTCTACCAGCCCACAGCCATCCAGCTGAAATGATCTTTTTGTACTTTTACAAAACCTAGAAAAGCAGAACTGTTGTGCATAGCTGTCAGGCTCTGGGTGGGCAGCCTGTTTGGAAGGAGAGCAGATTTTCTGCCAATGTTGTGTTAATCCCCAGGTTCTTGTGTCTTTGTACCTCAGCTGTATTTTTGGGATGGGCAGTGTGGTTCCCTTAAAAATGCAGCCCCAGAAGCACCTGGGGATGTGATGTGCTTGCAGTGCTGTGATAGTTCCACTGGGCCAGCCCCTGGCCAGCAGCCAACACAGCCGTTCACCCACTTTCCCCCCACCCCCAGGGAATAGGGGAAAGGATTGGGGGGCAAGGATAAGGAGACTTGTAGGTTAAGGTAAGAACAGTTTAATAATAGAAATAAAAGAAAACTTAAAATAATACTAATATTAAATTAGTAGTGATAATGATAACAGTAACAAAATTTACAAATGAATGATACCTAGTGCAACTGCTCACCACCCGCCAAACAAGCCCGACCTGTTCCCAGATAAGGATCCCGGAGAAGCAACGGTCCTAAACCAAAACTGCAGTCCTGGAAAAGCAAGAGCCTGAGCGAAAGCCAGAGAGAGACAAAAGAGGAAGAGACCCTCATTAATATTTTGGACATGATGTGATATGATATGGAATATCCCACTGGCATATCTAAATGCCAGTTTAGCTTATTAATGTCAATATTCCTTGTCCCCTTAAATCGTGCACTTGTAGACTAACAAAACACAAAGTCCTTCACTTCCAGTGACAAAAATGCAGGGATGTTCTCAGTGTCTCCTCCATAACGAGTCCCAGGCTGAAAGCAAAATACAGCACTATTCTAGCTACTAAAAGGAAACCCAGCTCTGTTTCAGCTAAAAACCAGGACAAGCGTGTATGGGGTTGTAGTGAGGGCCTGCCTGCTTTACCAGTGGTTTGGAGGTGGAAACTCCACCCCAGCTACTGCAGCCCTGACAAAATAAACAGGCGGGCTGCTTGCTGCTGCCCCAAGGTGCCAAGGAAAAGAGACTTCCCAGGCTTGTCTTTGGAAGCAGCATGTTTGTGCCACTGCTTGAGAGAAGAAGGGTTCTCCAGGCGGGGACCCCTGCTTGCACGACCACCCTAAGCTGCCATGGCTGAAACAGCTGCCCTTGCTGAGTGTGATGCTTTGGGTGGGAGGCACCAGCTGAGGAAAGCACATCCCTGATGCACACCCAGGAGTGTTTCAGACGCCAGCAGTTGCTTGGCTCATTCCAAAGGCACTGCAGGTGCAAGGCTGTAGGAGAGGCTTGCAGCAAAGTGTGGCGATCTTCCAGCTTCTTGGTTTTATCTTTCCGGTTTGCATTTCCCAGCAAAATAACCTAAGTGACTTTTTCAGCCCCATTTAGAAAGTTCAGAGGAGGAGCGCAGAGCAGAGCGTGCCAAGCCATCTGTCCCTGCCAGCAAGTTAGACACCCAGCTGCTCGACAACGTAGTGCAGGTGCTGCACGCTGTCCTTTAAATAAACGGGTGAGGTTAATGCTTTGTTCTGTGCAGAAGCAAAGATGGGATGTTCCTTCCCATATGCTAACACTTTCCAGAGGAACAAAATTCCCACCCTGATCCTCCCGGCTCAACCCACAGTGATGGGTATGGCGCGACTTTGTGTACCTTGTCCTGCTGCCGACGGGTCTCTCACAGGCTGGTTAGTACCAGAAAAAGGCAGGAAACATTTGTTCAGCCCAATGGTTGGCATTTACTGACATGAGATTTCTGGGCTTATAAATGGCTTTTTACTCGTATTTTGGTTCTAGGTGTGTGTGTCTTGAACTCCCAACCTCTTGCTCTGGAGACGAAAGTGCTATTTGCGGAGCCATACTCACACAGATCCACTCATAAACTTTTCCATAACCTCTGCTGACAAGTGCACGGTTCCCTTGGGAAATTTTAAATGTCATGTTGTGCATCCACCACGCCTCCTGGCAACATGGAACAAGGAAAGGTCTGTTGTGTTCGGAGGCAGCTAGTCTGCTCCTTGGCCCTGGAGCCAAGGAGTCCATCCAGGTGAGATGGACTTAAAAATGAAAGGCTGATGTTGAGAGAGCTTTAAGTGATTTGTGTGAGACTGCAAAGTCTTTAAGAGTCAGAAAAGCATGTGGTGTGCTCCAAGTGCAGCACCTCTGCTCCCAGAGCATCCCTGTGCATGTTTGGGTGGTGCATGCCACCGCAGTGACAATTTCCAGTGATGAACCAGGTAATGTAGGGAGAATATTTTGGTCCATAATGAAGCTGATGTGTAATTATTGCTGGCAATAAGCAGATATGGTCAGCCCTCTGGGGCTGTGAACAAATGCAGAAAGAATCTGGGGGAACAGTCATTTCTGGTGGTTTTCCATGGCCTCCAATTCTCCTCCACTTTACTGTGCCACCAGCATGTGCTGAGGAGCTTGTTTTCTTGGCCTTTCGATGTGCTGCGGCAAGCTGTGCCCTCGGAGTTCTCTGGCTGAGCTGCAATAACTCATGAGATTAGCTTAAAAAGTAGTCTTGGATCTTTTTCACTTCCTTTTGGCTTCTGAGCTTTGCTAAGGCATTAGGTTTCTGGCAGATTTTTCTGTGACTCTTCAAGGATACAGCCTGTTTTGTTTTTCTTTTATTTGTTTTTTAAAGGGTGGGTTTTTCATATCCTCGTGTACTGAGAGGCAGGGCTTAAACATATAGACCCATCATATTTTGCGATGTTCTTCAGCCACCTAAAGCAAGCCTGGGCTTGGCTCAGGTGCACCCCGAGCAGTCCCACCTTTCGTTGCACAGCTCTGTGGCATCTCAACTGCAGCCAGACCTGCACCATCCCCCTGCTCACCAACACCACCCATGGAGCTGCAGCAGCAGAGATTTTGGCTAATTGACACATTCATTTACCCACCCACCGATGTGATCGGGAGAGCAGGGAGTGGGGTCAGCACAGCAAGTCATGCTTCACTTGCCGTCCAAGCCTGGGGTGGGGAGCAGGTTGTGTACGTCTCCCGAGGAGAGAGAGGAAACACGGGATGTTCAGGACAGCCTTTGATGAGGAAAGCATCCTGTGCGGGAGCGGGGACGCGGCCAGACCTACCCGGGGTGGTGCAGGAAGGCTGCAGCACGGCTGGCACGCACGGCCAGCACACCCTGCCCTTCCTCCTGCCCCGGCTGTCTTGCACAACGCCCTCGCCAGGGTCCCCCGAAACTAGTGGTAGATGGCTGACCTTGGAGCCGAACCCCCTGGTAAGACAGTGGTGGGCTTTGGAAAGGGAAAGCCGTTACCAGAATTGCCAGCTCCTCTAATGAAGCCCATTAATTGTTTCCTCCACTTTCTGCCAGCAGCGATCTCGAGAGATCTGCTGTAGAGTGGCCAGGAATGGTAAAATACCAGAAAAGAGTCTCTGCTTGCATAGAGCCGGGGGCTGTAGCTTGTACTGCTTCCCTGTGCTGTCAGGAGAGGCTGCGGTGGGGACTGGGCTTCCCAGCCTGCTGGGCTTCCACTTGCAGGAACCCACGTCTTCTCCGGGGAAGCCCACAGCAACCTGGTGAGACCACGCAACTTCTCAAGCTGAGGCACTCCCTTTCATCAGAGCTAAAAATCGCTGTGTACTAAGAGCGATGGAGTTTGGAAACCTTGTGTTCATTGTTTTATCTTCAACAAGTGAAACATCTCCAGGGTCGCCAGCATTAGTCAGCTGCGGGGTGGGTGGAGAGGAAACAGCCTAGCAACTGAGCAGCACGCCAGCAGGACTCCCGTCACCTCCCTTGTCTTTCAGTAACATGCAAGTCATCTGGGATCCGTCTTTGAAACGATAGGATTCGGATTCTGTGTAATGTGTTATTGCGAGTGGCGACAGCGTGTGATTGCAGAAAGCCCTTGTGATGCTGCACCGCTTTCGCAGCTCAGCTGCTGGTGGGGGAAGGTGACTAAGTTTCCTCTCCTTCCTCACCCGTCATGGTTTTGAAAGGCTCGCCCTCCTCGGCTGTGCGGTGATGGTGTGTGGCTGGCTCGGGATGGGATGCTCGCCGTGGCTTGGGTGCTGTGCGTGCCTGGGAGCAGCTCTCCTTGCTGCCAAAGAAGGCTGAAAGAGCAATTTTGGGATGCTTTGCTGGCATAAACAGTGCTCTGTAAATCTGTCATCAGTCTCTCTGTGTAAGAGCAGTTAGGATGCTCTGGCACATCCATAATAAATATAATTACACTAGCAGTAGGCACCTGGCACTGATGAGTGCTTTGCATCCATGACCTAATTAATCTTCATTATATTGCAGCGTGATAGGTGAAAAATTTTCTTCCTCAACATAAAAATGCGCTGCTTGGAGAGCCTCCTGGAATAAAAGCAACACAGCTCCAGGAGAGGTTCATCATTCGTGGAGGCCACAGCAGTGTCTGGCATGTCTCCATTCCCACCTTGACCTGCTACTGAGATCACAGGTATGCAGGGCCATTTCTCCAGCCACTGGAAATCCTCACAACCCCACGCGTTCCTCTGAAGCTGAGTGCTCCGACAATTTCTGAGCTGTGAAAATAGATGCAGAAAATGTCACGCACCTTTTTTGTCACCTTTCAGGCGCTGGTGGGGACCTGGTCTCTGCCAGTGTGATGCCTTTAAAAAAAAAAAAAGTTTTGATGTAAATAGATGTTCTTTGTCAGGCCTGCGTTGTTCTATAAACCAGTATAAAACATCTTTTTCCCCTCTAGCAGTTTCATTATGTTGTCCAGCTTCTGCAGGAATTGGTAATTCAAGCTGATTTATACAGATTCTTAATGTAATTTTTACAGCTTTCTAACCACGAGATAATTGTGCTCTCCAGGACTGTGCGGCAATTAAAAATACATTTTTATAAAGTGACACGACAGCTTACAGAGCCTACCATTAACATCAGAACGCTTTATCACTGACACGGCTTGAGCATGACGATGGAGAGCAGCGTTAGAAAGATGACACGCATCTAGCTGTATTTAACCAAATGCCCCTGTATTTGTCCCATTTCTGAGGACACTTAGGATTAAATCAAATCAAGCCAAGGTTTTTGCATGTATTTGGCAGGGCCGGTTTGGGTGATGTGGCATGGGGGGGGCTGCAGCTCATTATAATCCTTGAGCATGTTTGGTTTGCTGTGTGAGTTTATATAAACGGTGTGTTGGCTGAGGGAAGGGGGTGACCGAAGAAGGGAGACCAGGCCCACGATGATGAATGAGAGCCCTGGCCTTTGCTTTAATTCACAGCTTCTGGCAGGGAGTTTTATTTTTATTATTTTGAGAGCTATAATAGAGAAATGAAGCAAAACACAACTCTGAGGTGCAACACACGTTCTCAAAATAAAACCTCAACAGAAACCTCAGCCCAATATAAGCCAGTATTGCTCACCACTGTGATTTATCTGTGTTTTTCTTCAACTAGTGCAAAGGCAGGAGTTTCCAAGCCATGACTGCAGGAGGGCCAGGGTGTGTTTAAGCCAGTATGGTGACTTGGAAGTGTTGCTGGTTTGTGTGGCCGCATGTTTTTGGTGTGAGGTGGATTCCCCTCCCTGCAGGTGGGAGGTGGAGGGAGCAGTAATAACAATACCCCAGACCACTCAGAGTGGACTAATAAAGCCATAGGTGTGAGGTATGGGATAGGGAGCTGCCTGGTCGTGGCAACAATTTCTGAAATTGCTCAGCAGTCCTTTGTTCTCAGCCTACCTGGGCTCAGCCCCTCTTCTTGCTGGGTTTCTCTTCCAAATTACATCAGGAGCATCTAGCTGGCTGTACCTAAAGGTCCTTGATATGGAGGAATTAAAGTAAAACCATTTCTGTATGCATTTCAACATTTTCCCTGCACAACTCTGTGCCCGCAGTGCCATCTCCGGTGTGTTGCAGCATCACTCACACCCTTGTCTGACATTGTCTCCCCTCGGTTTGTTTACAGTCTCCAGCCAGCGCAATCTAGGGACTGACTGAATTTACATATTTTTGTATTGATTATGTGGGATTAAGCAAGCAAGCCACACCGGCAGCGTCGTTGCCCGTTGGCTCAGTGAGTCTATGCACACAAAACAAGGTTGCTTTCCTTACATTGATGCTCAGATAAATTGTTTTTTCCTTCTGAGTGCATTTTATCTGGGGTGAAGGAGATGGAAGGATGGTGCTCAGTGCAGGAAAGGTCAGATCCATACCTTTAGGCATGAGATTTTGTCTGTGCCTATCCCAGTAAACTCGGTCTCTCTCAGAGCCTTGTCCAGCTCTGTGCCCAGCTGCCTGGGCTGGTCTGCGTTCCTGCTGTTAGACTCTCCCCTTGCAAAACTCAGCATGTGCAAGATGCTTTAAGTTCCTGCTCAACCAAAGGTTTTCCCAAAGCATCTGTGAATACTCAGGTGCTGTGTTGTTTAGGCAGTCGCTTCAATAAGGAAGTGACATCCTTGGACAACTCCTGACCTCGGACAGACAGGCTCAGCCCCACGTGCAACCAGGGGAAGCTGAGCTCTGCCACGTACACATGGCACAGTTCTTCCTTCAGGTACAAAAGGTTTAGGCTTGCATTACAGTTCCTGTGAGAGCACGTTTGCAGCAACGTTGTTTTCTTATTTCTCTGCAATACTAGTTTATAGTCGTATAAAGAGTAGTGAAATAAGAATGCAAGAGCCCATCAGTGCACGATGTTCTGGGATTTTAATTAAGGTGAAGTAAAACTTCGTAAACCCAAACTCTGCCTGAAGGAATACTTTTACTTTCTCCACTCTGGTATTTCTACAACTCTTGAGTTTGTGCATTTCTGGCACTCAACAATCATTAAATATCCTGAAGTAAAAGCAGATGCTTTTAACAAAGAGCTCATGGACTAAACAGATGTCACCACTGCTATACTGAAGAGTGTTTGGCCTCTTACTAGCTCTATCGCTATTTAGGATTTTTTTTTTTTCATAGTAGTTGGGGAAACATTCTTTTAAAAAATTTTAGTTATTTGTCTGGAAACACTTCTGTGTGTTTATTTTGTATATTTGAAGAGCAAGGTGGACATTGTTCTACAGTGGAGAGCAGCAGGTCTCAGCTGAGCTTATGCTTGGTCCTGCTTCCAGCAATAAAAAACATCTCTGGGGTTTAGTTCTACATAATTATTTGAAATAAGCACAAAACTGGTAAATTATTGTGACCTTGGTGAAAAACTCTGTGACCCTTCTCCTCCTCCTTCAGCTGGAGTTAATAAAACCCCTTGCCTTAGACGTGAATTCATTTTGACTTTCACAATTTACAAAGCAAGCCATATCTTGACAAAAACAGATGTAAACCCCAGTTTTCAGTTCAAGCTGTCGTTCTGCCTGTTCAGTCCATTAACTCCTGCATAGACTACACTGCGTTTCACTGACCCATTGTTAATCTCCCTGGACACAGCAATCCTCCTTTTTATTAATTATTCATACGCTGAGGCAGTGTGACCCCGTGGACGGATGGTAAGCAGCGGTATGAGAGCAGGGGTACCGCAGAGCAAGCCCTTGGTGAGGCAAGCACCATTTGCTGACCTGGAAGAGAAGCAGTTCTATAGCCAAGGATACGAGCTGTAAAAACAATGGGATAAGAGGTAAAACAAAAGCAGAGCTCAGAGAGCCAAACAGCCAGAGGTCCCCTTGCCAACTCGTTCTTTTAACCCTGCAGCTGGCATAACCCTGAGCTACAAACGGGTACCCTGCCTGCAAGAGGCTGATAGAAATGCCCGTGGCCATCTTCTCACTCACACCATCAAAGTCTTCAAACTCTCAGGCTGTGCCTGTACTGAGCAATTTAAACATGCTCTAGACCCGTCCTGGCACCAAGGTGGGGAGCAGCGTGCATCCATGGCACAAAACTCTTCATCTTGCGCACAGGTGGGCTTTTTGGCATGTTCAAGCCCCAGTTGTTTGGTTTTTAAGCTTTTCTTGCAACTTGGGAAAGATGGTAATCTCAGATTTGTTCCAGTATTTATTGTAATAAATATCTGCAGGAGGGAACAGTTCCATCTACATTGAGAGCTCCTGCAGAAGTGGGACATCACTGCAGCTCCACCATGCCTGGAGCAAAGTGATACCAAAAGAACATCCCCTTCTGCTTAAACAATGTGACACTGAAAGTCAGTTACGCACCAGCGAGGCCCAGTCAACTTTACAGTCTAAAACAGATAACAGGAGACTTGAGGCGTCGAATCTTTGATAAGGTAGTGATGCTAGAATAAACCATTTCTGGGGAGACAGAAGTGTTGTAAAGAGGAAGAGATGAACTAAGCATGCACAGAAGAAAAATTCAGCTAAAGGGCACAGTGACAAAAGTTTCTATGGTCATCAGGTGACCCCTGAAGATGACCAGTATGCAAACAAAAAGGATATTTAAATGTATTAATGAGTTCTTGGAAATGTGATGAATATGTTAATAATTACTTGGAAAATAAATGAATATGCATGTTTTGATAGTATAAAGCTTTTGTAAAGGGACAAGTTTACTCCACGATAGGTGGAGTGATCCCCTGTGCATCCAGCGCTGTAATAAATGACTGCTTTCTAAAACTCCACAACGAGTCGGAGAGAGTTTCTTCTGACCGGCTTTTTCGGTATCAAAAGGATCAGGTCTGCCTGTTCATACCCTCCCAAGAGAGCTGGACCCACCTCCTCATCAAGCAGAACAGCGTTTGCATTTATTTCCTTTACTCCTCTTTGCTGTTATTCTATGAGTGAAATAATGAATTATTTCCCATCCAAACATGGAGCCTTGGGGGTGGGAGAGGGCAAGGAGCGCTTAGGGGAAAAGCAAAACTCTCTGGGAGGAGTCCAAAAATAACCAGTTTGTTAGCTTCCAGGACAAAACTTCCCTCCTCTTTTTCTGTGTTTAATGACCATGCTGGGAACAACTGTTGATGGTTAAAAGGGGATTAATTGTGTTTTTAATGAGCTTGAACATTCCATCTACACAGAAACTGAAGTTCTGCTGTGGAGTATGCAAAGATCATGTCATTCTGTCAGCATTTTCTGTTAGTGGTGACAAGGACAGATCTCCGCATGACCCTTCTCCAGGCAGGACAGCTGAAAGGAGGATACAAAGATGGAATAAAAGATGAAGGCAGATGAGAAAACTGCATCAGGCTGATTCTGCATCCAGGAAACCTGAGTCACGTTTTCACGCTAGTGAAGTATTGCAGGTAGACTAAGTGCAACCTACACTTCCATTTATGTTAGTCTGTTATCTAATTACCCCTACAGGAAACATAAAGCCAGTATTATTTAAGTAGTCTAAAGAAGTTTTCATGTGTCTTTTTTTTTCCTGTTTGATATCTGGTAGATAATTATGCCCAGCTCTGTAGTGAGAGCTTTTGGTACTATCAGAGGAGATACTGTAAATTACAAAAACCTCTGGAGTTAGACTCGACAGATAATTTGATAAATTGTTGAAAACAAAACTAGAGGCTAGAATGGTATTGCTGTTCAGTATTTATGTGAATCACATATTTGAAAGGCAGGCTTCGTTCCCAATCTGGCAGTGGTAAACACAACGTGCTTCATGAGCAGCCACTGCATGAAACAGCAATTTGTTGCCAAGAGCTCCCGTTGACTTCTTTGCAGTGCCACTGTAATTTGCCACAAAATTGTCTCTCTGAGGCGAGAAGCAATGTGAGAACCCATTTATCTGCAGGTTTACGAGCACGAAAATCATTCTCTGAGTCTGACAGCAAATGCTTCTGATCTCCAGTTGCAGCTATGAGATGACAGATCTATCTGATTCAAAGATATCTTGTGTCAATAAAAATTGGGGCTTTCAGGCTGCATCTTACTGACATGTGGCTGGGTGAAGCCCACCAGCCCCACCTGGTCGTTTTCCCAAGGCAGCAAATGTGGAGGCAACACTGGTGTACGAGTGCAGAGTTCATTCCCTGAAAGGACTCCAGCCCCTGTTCAAGCAGTGTGACCCGGAGCCGGTTTCCAGGAGGTGTACCTTTGAATCCATCCTCACCTCCTCATGGGGATTCACTAGCTGGGCAATCTACATGCACATAAATTCATGCCAATGTGTTCTGACCAATGACCAAGTCCATCAGCTTCCAACTGAGGTGTTTCTTGTATCGACTTGTTACTCAAAGCTCCTACCAACTGATGTAGGAAAGAGGTGTCTTTAGATCAGTGTCGATGCTGGAAAAACAAGCCTGTGTCAACGTATGAAACCTGCTGACTACAGACTGTGGTGGTTTCAGTTGGCTGCAGCCAAACACAGCCCTTTGCTTACTCTTCCCCCTCTACCCAAAGAGATAGGGGAGAGAACTGGGGGACAAGGGTAAGGAGACTTGTAGATTGAGATAAGAACAATTTAATAATCGAAATAAAATTAAATTTAAAATAATATTGATGTTATAATAATAATGATAATAATATTAATAAGATATGCAAATGAGCAATACACAATGCAACTGCTGACCACCCGCTGACCAAGCCCGGCCCATTCCCAGATAACAATCCTGAAGAAGTGACAATCCCGAACCAAAACCGCAATCCTGGAAAAGTGAGAGCCTGAGCAAAAGTCACAGAGAGCCAAAAGAGGAAGAGACCCTCATTAATATACTGAACATGACATCATATGATATGGAATATCCCATTGGCATATCCAAATGCCAATTTAGCTTATTAATTTAAATATTCCTCACCCTCTTAAATCTTGTGCTTGCAGACTAACAGAACACAAAGTCCTTCACTTCCAGTGACAAAAATGCAAACACTGGGATGTTCTCAGTGTCTCTCATAACAAATCCCAGGCTGAAACCAAAACACAGCACCATTCTAGCTACTAAAAAGAAACCCAGCTCTGTCCCAGCTAAAAATCAGGACAAGATGCAGCCTCCGGGAATGCTCCCCGCAACCCAAGCTGTGCAGCTGGAGTACGACCTTCACAAACACACAGACAATGACTAATCCTGAAATTTCCAAAAATATTTTGCCAGGTGTTTATTTCTCCAGGCAGCTGCCTTTTGCATGTTTACTCATCGCAGGCGAAGACTCCATGCCCAATCTGGTGATAAAAAGGGCATTTTCTCATCACAGGCAGGGAAAAAGCAATAGTAGTTGGAGGTATGAATACACTCATGGCAAAAAGTTCAGAGTCAGATCATAGTTCCCTGAAGACACTTGGGTCCAGGACATCATTTCCACTCCTCCAGAGAGAACGACCAGATGCAAACCTAAATTCTCATCTTTTTACAAATAATTTGAATAATTTGGATTCTCAGATCATGATGAGGACCCATCACTACAGAAAATAATCCCTGTGGGGAAAAAATGTATTATTGCTGTGAAGACAGAAGTGTACATATAAAAAAAAAATGTACAGGCTAACTCAGGTGCCTAAAAATCAGGGGCTTTTCTAAAATTATATAGAAGGGGCAGACCCTTGCCAGGGGCGAGTGTTCTTTTGGACAAGTTCCTGTCTGCAGGCACCAGGGATGCTTTGCTGCTTGACTGGGCTTCCCAAGAGGATTTTTGCACCAATTTCAGGGAGTCTGGGGTCTTGCAAGGCAATGGTGCTTTCTGGGGATCAAGAGAAAATGCAGCTAATCATTGCAAAAGAGCCCTAGTCCAATGTATTTGAACTTATTACTCTTTTTAAAAATTTTCATTAGTTGACTGTTGTGATCAGGTGGAGTTTGTCTGGCAACACCTTCATCACATCAGCAGCTATTTTAATTGAAGTCTTGGTCAAAATAAAGATGATAACATTAGCAAAGGCTGGGACTGTAAATCTGGCAAGAAATTGCTATTTTCTTGCCATTAAGAATAACTTTGGGGTTTTTTTGCTTTATTTCTTTTGGCTGGGAGTAAGGTGCTAATATTAATTTATTCTCTGTGATCCTCTGCAATCCATTTGGCCTGCTGATAGTTTTTTTTTTAAAAAAATACATATATACATATTTAAGTGTCTGTAACTAAACAAGAAGCAGTTGGTTTCCAAGAGGAGAAAGCACTAGCGTCCTGCAGATATCAGCAGTGTCTGTTAGCCAGAGACTGAACACCATCCACCTGCTTTCTAGATTCTTGACAAAGAAACAAGATCTTTATAATCTTTCACAAACCCCCAGACTCAGCAAACTATTTGAATATAAGCTTGACTGGAAATGTAAAGAGTTATGGAGTTAACAAAAAGGTTTGCATACAGACAGAAAGCTTGCCTGAGCTTCTCCAGAGCAGCATCAGACCCTCAGTATTTCCTGGGGCCTCCTAGAAATCTGTACAATTCCACAGGCAATTGCTAGTTTTGATGCCTGCAGTTTAGCATGGGTTAAAAGATTTTGCTTCTCTGGAAGGGACAGGGAGAAACAGAAGTTTACAATGTGCCAATGGCTTAAATACGTGTAATAAACAAGGGTAAGTAACAAATGAGCTGTGCAGGGGATTTATTTGGTAACAAAGGGAAATCATATGCTGATGCGCCTCTTACATTTTGTTTTCCATCAGCCTAACAGGCCACTTGTCAAGAGCATGGTGTCAGGATTGTAGAGAATTAACTCAAAAGCAGTTCCCCCTGGAGCTGTGGGAATATATCCTATCGCAGATGCCGAAACACAGGAATGAGCTACAAAGAAAAATAAGATGGGAAAAGCACTGTTCTGCCTCAGTAATTCACAGGCAAGAGCCAAATTCGCAGACGCCTTAATACCAATCAGGTGATGCTGACCTGGCTTCAAGTTCATTTCTGAGAGACCTTCTCAAAGAATGGGCTTGCCCAGAGCCCTTGACCTCAGTGGGAGCCCTTCCAGTGACTTTTATAGGCTTTGGATGTGTCCCCACATCAGTAACACGAAATTTTATCAAAACTCTTGGCTCAATAGCACAAGGGAACAGGAAGTGTTGAAAAGAGCTTTTTCCCACCACTCCAGCACACCAGACCTCTTTTCACAACTCCTGCACAAAAACAGGGATCATTTAGGAGATTTTTTTTTTTTTCCAGCTTCATTTAGCAGTTATTTTTCATTCGTATGCCAGAGCACCCAAAATTGTTTACTGCATTGGCCATATTAAGCCCCAAGGCAGGAACATACACTAAGATACCTGATAGTCCAATATCAGAAAGGTGACAAACACTGTTATGTTTTCCAAGTGATGACTTAACAAATGATTATTTATCATCTTGATACCAGACAAAGGCAGACATTAAAGTCATCGGCTTTGTAAAGCTCCAAGTTCTCACGGTGGAGCCAACGTAGGAAGGGATCATGATTTTAACTACCCAGTTGAATTGACTCATCTAGCACAGGGTTGAAGAACATCATAGATCCTTACACAATCTATGTGATTTATACATTCATAGACTTTTTTTAAAGCCAGGAGAGGCTGTAAGTCCATCTAACCTGATCTCATTTACCACCTCATTTATCATCTCATTGTTACCAAGTTACTGGGTACAGTTATGGCTACCTAAAGCTTTCCCTCCAGAAGGGCACTTGAAATCATCTGGAGATGAAAAAGCCACTATTTCCTTTTGGTTTGCACCAGTAGCCAGTTCCTCTCCAGTGAAACAAACTGCACGTTGCTGAGAATTAAATTTTGGTTGTCTTTAGTATTGTAATATCTCCTTTTTAAGGAGAAGAAAAAAAAAAAAGGCATAAGAACTTTTATCAATTCATGTGTTTTTCAAGTGCCATGAAGATCTTGGAATTTTCTGCCAGAATATATATAACTCTTGCTTCTTAAGATTTTACATACAAGCGGCATAAGGAGGAGTATATATATATATAGCATGTTTGATTTGTAGCAAAATCATATGCCAAAATGTATTATGCAGAGCAGCATTAGAGGCTAACCAGTACGCACAACTGACATATAGACCAAGAGCCTGGTGTTTGTTTTTCATTAGGATTTTGTCTGGAATTTGCATTTTTAGACTATGCTGAAAGCTCTGTCTCTGTTTTGGGGACAACGCTAAGGTTTGCTGAGTGGTGGCTTGGCTCCCATTCAGGAGAGCTTCAATTTCATCAGCTCCAAACTTGGGAAAAACATGTTTTGAAGCCCGCTCCTCCTCAAAGGCTCTGCAGACACATGGTCAGATTCCTCCCGATGTAACGGTCAGTTGAACAGCATGGGAGATGAATTTGTCCACTGAGAGAAACTATTCAAATCAGTCTTTTTTCTGCTGTTTTTCCTTTTTTTTCCTGGCAAAGGGGCAGCCCAGCACAGACTGGGCTCCTGCTGCAAGGCTGTCATGTAAGGATACCCTTCACAGATCTGCTCCTCCCCTGCCGAGTCTGGCAGGCTCTCCTTGACTGCCTGCCTGCAAATCCAGCAACGCTACCAACGCACCAGGGTGCTGCTGTGCTGCAGGCAGGACCGAGCCCACCAACCTCCCCACCAGTGGGGAGAGGCCAGCAGGAGCTGGTGGCGATCCCAAGCAAAGCTGCAGGGTTAGTTTCTCTGATTGCAAGTGCATTAAAGTCGTTTCTTCTGCATACGAGGAGGCCAAGGTTGTCAGTGAGCGACTGGATGCAGATCTCCGTATCCTGGAAAGGATGAACTGGGAAGCTCTTTCCAAAGTCTGCAGCATCCTCTGGTGGAGCCACAAGGAAAGGATGGGTGTCCAGGGGAGAGAGGCAATGCAGTTTTGTCTTATGTTGGCAGGGCAGGGTTTGGGGCCTCTAGAAACTCACCCCAGCTTCACTGATCTGCAAGGCGACTGGGCAGAGCCAAAATCACAAGCACCCTAATGCCAACCAAGTAATGCTGTGTATGGGGAGCTACCCCCCATGATCCAGAGGGGAAGAAGCAGCTCAGCAATCAGCCTGGGATTTGGGGATTATATTTCCATTCCTTGCTCTGCTGCAGAAGTCCCAGCTGATCTTGGGCAAGCATCTGCAAATTTCTGATGGTTCAGTGCGCAGGAGCAGAACCTGTATTAGCAGCAGAGTAACTTGGCTGGCAGAAAGGCTTCCCAGCTTCTCCCCTTTTCCTGCTCTTAGTCACCATGATCAAAGCCCAAAGACTTCATTCCCGGGTGAAGGAAATACTCTGAGAAGTACTCTGATAAAATCTGGGTTCCCAGGCTGTGGTTCTTTCCTGGACTTTGCTGTGTTTTGGCTTAAAGGGCAAATCTGTTTGCTGCATCCTGTTTTATTACAACAGCCCTGCGTCTGGAGTGCTTGCCTCACAAATGGGGCACCCGGGTTCAGCGGCTTCCTCAGCCCGAGAGGATTCAGACACCTCTGTGCTGCCTCCCAGCTGTTTCATCCCTCCTGTTGAAACTGCAGAAAAGAATTAATGATTCATAGAGAGCAAGTAAGACACCCTTCCTTCCCTCTGCCCCTGAGCAACTGGGACATCCGTCAGGGATGAGGGAGATGAGGTTCAGTCTTCTGCTCTAGGAAGCCACAGGGTAACATTTATCCTTGAAGTGCATCTGAGCACCCAGGACATTTGAAGAATCAAGTTCATCTCCTCCAGCCTGAGAAATAAGACTGGTGGCAGAGGGTAGTGTGAAATCCATCCTGGAGTCACGCAGCCGCTGGCGTGCGGAAGGAGCGTTGGGAGAATCCCTCCTGGGCAGCTCAGCAAAGATTGACACACTGATACAACCCAGCACAACGGCGCTGCCAACTTCTGCAGCAATTCACTCAATCCTTATGAAAGCAAGACTAAATTGGACAGGAGCCTGCACTTCATCTTCTCTCCCAACTCCTCTGGGTGAGAACTGTTGAGCAGACCAGGTTTCCGATAAAGTAAAAGCAAACACCATTCCCTTGTGCTAAGATACAGGAATATTATCCTGACATTTTAGCATGGATCACTCATATTGCTGCTCGTTCTCTCCACTCTTAGAGCTGTGTCTTGACAATAGAAACATTCCCCGAATACAAACAAAATAATCAGGGTTGAAAACCAAATTCACGGTGGAAGCATGCACTCCTCGGTGGGAGCTACCTGTCAGGCTAGATTTGCCTCTCAGCCTGTACGAGTCTAAGCAAGTTGAGTTTGCACTAGTTATTTTTATTTGGTTTTTCCTACAGTACTCTCATTTTCACATAATGTGTGAACACTTTCTAATAACTGTCCAGCAGCCTGATAATTATAGGATGTGGGTTCAAATTTGTGTGACAGAAGTGTAGAAAAGAAAGGTAAATAGCATAACTTTCAGTGATGTCTGCCCCTTCCTGTTTTTTTTTAAATGGAGGAATTTATTTTACATTACCTCGAGGAATTACAATCATCATCCAACATTTTTACAAGCTATTAAAACTTGAAGAGTAAAACCTGCACTTAAGTAAAATAAAGTTTCCAAGGAGGAATTTATCTGTGATTTGTCTTGGAAACAAGATTTGCCTGCTTAAGTACTTGGCAGTCTACAGAGTGACTTGTCCCATCCGTCAGCTGTTTAAAATCATTTCACATGATAAATGATAGCAATACAGGGTCACTAGTGAGAAACAGCAGCTTGTCCTGCAGGAACAGCAGTTCTGGGAGATGTGAGAGACCCCGTTTGTGCTTTTCCTAAACCCAGATTTACCCCACCAAAGTTCAGACCCTTAAATTAGTTCCTATAACCTTTCTCTTAAAGGAAATAATCCACCTGTAGCTATACTGGGAGATGGTGAGGAGCTGGAACTAGCTGCCAGAGCAAACTAGGTTGTAAAATGAGTGAAGACTTTTATTGTGCCTGGGGAACAAACCCACCACAGCCAGCCACTGGCAACAGGAGCAATGTAATCCAATTAAACGCTGCACTTCGCAAATGTGAAAAGCAATTGTTCTGACTTGGGATTTTTTTTTTCCAGTTTTGTGGAAAGAGCTAAGAACAAGCTACATCAAATTCTTGGGTTTCTTTGAATCAGCCCTTCCTAGTGAAGATGTAGATGGATCACTGGAAAAACAAAGTCCCCACAGACTTTAATTCATTTTTAATCTTAATTTTACTGTAGTCCAGCCTTGAGACATAGAGAGCTGGTACCAGAGAGCTGGTACCGTACCACAGCAGAGTTAACTGAGCCCTGGTAGCCAGACTGCATCGGTTTTCAGGTCTGGGGCCCTGAAACCTGGTGTGGTGTGAGACTGGAGCAAAGCTGACTTGCCTGCTCAAAGGAACAAAGAACCTTGCAGAGATCCGACATTTCCTTCTGCCTGGGACAGGTACCCTCCCCAAAATAAACCTATGGGCTGCTCTATGTGTATAGGCCCGGCACCCTGTGGCAT
>NW_010296171.1:578-9631 GCF_000700745.2 Antrostomus carolinensis | reverse complement strand
GAGTGCAGGACCACACGGTCCTACTGTGGGTTAAACCACTACACCATGTCTCTCTTGTACTGAGGAGCCTGGAAGACAGCACCCCAGGTGTATCTCACCAGTGCTGAGAAGAGGATCACCTCCCTTAACCTACTGCACCATCCCTCCTCATGCAGCCCAGGACACCTCTGGCCTTCTCTGCCACACGGAGACGTCACAGGCTCAAGGGCTTTCCCATCTTTAAGTGGATACTCCAATTCAAATCTGGTTAAAGCCCAGCACAAACATACAAGTTACAATGAGCACACCTGCACATGGCAGGATCACACAAGTCTTGTTTCCAAGGGATGTAAGTCACGTGGACAGAAATTCTTTGGGAAGAGACACCCAAGAGGATTCCATCAAACGTGTCAGGGAAATGTTTTCCTTTACTAGGCACATATGCAACGTGACCATTCCCAGAGTTTAGCCAACTAACGTTCAACTTTGCCACTATCCCTGTGTTCATAGGGGCAGATCCTTTCACCCCCTGCTCTCATACAGCCACGTGTAAGACCCACCCCATTCTGTGAGCCTTCCTTTAGGCCTCAGTTACCGCTTCCTGTCTGGGGGTGGGGGAGGGTAAATAATTCTTAAAAATGCAAGTATCAGGAAAAAATACAACAGCTGCCACTAATACCAAGAGGTAGGTCTAATAGTCTTTCTATCTTTCTTTAAAACTGCACTTTAATCCAGTATCTTGTATTTGTTTCTGCCCTTTTGGGGGACACAAGAGCTTAAAACATCTTATGTTATTAAGAAAGTTTCCCAGATTAAAAATCCTTAAAAAATATATATATTAAAAAATATTCTGCCACTAGTTTTCAAATTCCAGTCTACAGACACCAAAGGGTCTAGCCTATGTTTACACACTTTGCCTAAGAAACCCAAGAAATTCCAACCTGCAGTTCAGCTACTTCGATGTTGGGCCTTCCAGGTCTACTGGAAAGTTTTCAGGGGTTTGCAAGCCAGAAAACATTGAAAGCCTCTGCCATGCACTAAGATGGCTGTCAAGTAACTGCTCTCATCAACACCAGGGCAGTGTGGAACACCCTGACAATTTCCGTGACAAAGAGGGGAACAGTGTTTATTTTAAGATTATTGCCAGAGGGCACTCTATTTAATTTCTTTCTTAATTTTATTATTTAGATACATTTAAACACATTTAGACATTGAGATACAAAGCATTTTAGGGGGAAAAAAAAAAACAGTTTCCAGCAATACACGTTAGATTTAATCTCTTCCCGCTTCCAGAGTGAGTCACGCTGTCTGGATGCTTTCTGAGCACGAAAATTTGAACTGTCTAATTAACTTTCCCTATGACAATATTGGGTGGCCAGACAATACCTACAACTGTACAAAGTGTACACCGTCATGTTTAGCAAAGTACTTTTATTCAAATTTGTTCTGTCAGAAGAAAATCCTCTAACAAAGCTAACATGGTTATGTGAAAAAAAAAAAAAAGTATTCTCTTCATTTAAATACAAATTTAAGAGACTTAGCTAGTCAACCTAACAGCTTTTATCTGTGCCACAGACTATTATTAAGAGTTTGAAAGGCTTGTCAGAGGAAAATAGGCCTCTCAAACTGTCTAGCGACATGGCCAGGTTGTGTTTCAGGTCATGCTGCTGGCAACAGAGCTCCATAATCTCCAGGGTTCCTGGACGGAGTTCAAGGTGTTGGTTGGACTCTGCGTCGCCCTAAATGGCTTCACAGGGTTATGCTTATTTGAGAGACAATTCCTGTGCCTCTACCACACGGCTGCAGTTGTCATTTTGGACTGGAGCCTTCTGCGAGAGAGCTGCCAGCAGCGGATTTTCTGCGAGACTTTCAGCCTTGCCATTTACTCTCTACTGGGATGAAAGAGCCAGAGAATACGTTAAGGTCCAATTTTTTACCCGGATTTAGTAAATTAAGAATCGGGGAAGACAGAGATGGTCACATGGTTTGTCGAGACACACTTAGTATATAATTACTTCTTACTTTCTGGGGAAGCTTTTAATAGACCTGACAAGTAGCAACAATAGCCAGATCTTAGAGAAAGTGGGTTACTGTAGCTGCAAATCCAAGTTCAAAAATAAACAGAAAGAAAATAGCTACACAGAAGTCTGTCTTGCTACCTGTCATTTAGGTATGGCTTTTCTTCAGATTTACGGTATCCCAGAACTCAGGAGAGACCACCAGGAAGTCCCCACACTGCACGATGTACACTAGCCTTTAAAATCCTACTATTTTATATGTTAATAAAACAGCTTGCTCACTTTTGTTTAATAACCTAACATATCAAAAAGAGACAAACCATCTGTTAGTGATTTCATGTAATTTTTGTAGGTCTTCAGAGTCTCAGAGTAATTTCATTCTGAGCTCAGAAGTTTGCAACTTTTAAAGTAGAAATTAATATTGCAGACCAAATTTCTTTATGTTTAATCTCCACTTTATTAATCTTTTTTCTCCCCCCCCCCCTTTTTTTTTTAAGTTGGAAAGCCAACTAGATTTTAGTCCTGTGAATACCTGCACAGATTCCTTCATTAATGTCAATATTTTGAGCCCTTTCTGGCCCCTAGAGCTCACATTTTGTTTTTCAGAGTCCCACCTGACAATGACAGATGCAAATGGAAAGACTTCATTTAGAACTGGTGATGCTATTAACATTTAGAATTCATTAATTTAGTTTGGAAGGGATCTCTGGAAGTCAGCTAGTCCAACACATCCACACTCAATGCAGGGTCAACTACAGTAGGTTGCTCAGTGCCTTTTCCAAGTCAACTTCTGAGCATCTCCAAGGCTGGAGATTCCACAACCTCCCCAGGCAACCCTACCAGTGTTTAAGTATCCTCATGATGACACTTTTCTTCATCTCCAGCCCGAATTTCTTCACTGTAACTTGCGACTGCTGTCTCTCATCCTTTTGCTGTATGCCTCCAAATAAGAGTTCTTTGTCTTCTCTATACCCTCACATTACACAGCTGAAGACAGCAGTAAGATCCCCCTTAGTCTTCTCTTACTTCTCTTACTAAGGCTGAACAAATTCAGCTCTCCCAGTCCCTCCTCGTACGTGATGTACTTCAGCCTTCTAATCACCCTGGTGATTAGCCATCCACAGGACTTCCTCCAGTAAATCAGTGTCTTCTCCTGTCCTTCAGAGACCAAAACTGGACACAGTGCTCCAAATGCAATCTCATCGGTGCCAAAAAGAGGCAAATGATCACTCTGCTTGATCTGCTACCTACACTCTTGCCAATACAGCTTGTATGGTCTTATTCCCTATTTTTGCAACATCACCTTGCACTTATCAAGGGATGAGCTTTACCTTCCACAAAAGCATTTCATGTCAGCAGATGAACTAAACTCTATTTACAATGCCCACTGGAAGCATCTGTTTTCAGCCTGCCCACTACACGTTTTCTCTCCAGAGCTCCCACAGGCACACCGATGAGTGTATCCAAGCTGCAGATGAACAATTCAAACTGCTCACTGAAATACATAGAGCTTTAAGATGATGATGCTTGTTTTCGCACTAATGAGTTTGCATATCTGAAGTCTCTCTTGCAGCAGCTGTATAAATCAAAAGGTAAACAATTTGTAAAATATTAATGTCTGAAATTTAGCAAGGTGCCCTGTGTGAACTATGGACTGCTACCACAGCCTCACGAAACTTTGGAGCTGCTAGTTATATGAAACAAACCTGATGGAAGATGATCACCAAATACTGAACAACACCTTATAGAGAGACCATGCACAGTACCGACAGAGATAAACTTATCAAAGCTAAAGAACAATTATTCTGAGTCTTGAAAAAGACTGTCTGCTTAGTTCCGCAGTGCAAACACATGTTAAATCTCTGTGAAGATCTGTAGTTTAATCTCTCCTAATTTATCAGGCAAGAGTGGTTTGCCAAGTCTCACTTACAACATAAGCAACGGTCAATTCAGAGAAGGCAGAGAGCTCACGAGAAAGGAAGTCGAAACTTTGAATGAGTCTTGGTAATAAGGTCAAACTCCAGCTAGTGGGCACCACCTAAACGCGTTTATGAGCCATGCAGTTCCTTTGCTGGAACCAGATGAAAGTCACATCAATGTATGCATGATACCAGATGTTATTTTCTTCCACACAACGGCTACAACAAAAAGCTATTAACAGACGAGCGAACAAGTGGCTGGGGAAACAACAGCTGAAGCAAAAAACTCTGATTTTAATCTTTAAGCAGTAAGCATGGGCTGTAGCTCAGCAATAACTTCAAGAAACCCAGACTCTAATCCCAACAGTGACAGTTCCAGAAACACTAATGAATCCAACTCACAGCTCGGCAAGAGCAGCAAAAGCCCAGTTGGCAGCCCAGCAAGAATGGCAGCAGCAATCCCAGAAGCAGCTGCTACAGAGACTTGTGAACCCAGGTGCACAGCCCTGGGCACTTGTACCTCATAGCCCTTCCCTAGCCAGAACAAACCATTTCCAGAGGTGTACCTGGCACCACAAATAGTATGTATTGGAATCACTGCTGAAGGAGAAATCATCTGAGGTTTTCAAATCAGTTGAATGTTTTAAGGTGGAAAGGCCTTTGGGGATGTTGCTGCAAACTATGAGGCTCTCAGACCCTCCACTGAGACAAAGCGGAGATCCCCATGAACATGTTGATGATACTTTTTACAAGAGAAATGTCTCTCATCAACGATGAAGCCATGCATTGATGCTGGAAAGGTTAGATAACTCAGTGATTCAGACACTAGCTCTACAGATGACCAAGGATTGCAGAGACCTGTCAAGAGTCAGGGTACCAACTTTAGCGGTGACTAGGAAAGCTCAGAGATGAGGTTTTATAGATACCAGCTACTTATGCTAACAGTTTGCAGAACAGAAGGAGACGAGGAAAATAGTTTCTGTTAAAGGAAATGCAATCTGTACCTTTTCCAGCCAATCTCTGCCCAACCACCAAATTTCATTAATCGTAAGATAAAAGGTCTAAGTCACAGCACAATATAAATTTTCAGCTCATCACAAAACTTCAAAGTTTGATGGGACTGATTCATTGATTTCATAACTTAACACATTACTTTTTACAGCTCCTAGGGGAGGATGGCTTACACAAAGGGTCATTTAGGAATTATTATGACAGGTTTTGTCAATTAGTAAAGGACTCACTTAAGACTCTTCCTAGCCTCTGAGCTTTACCTACTTGCAGCAAGTGGACTGCTTTTCAGGTATTTGCAATGACCTCTGTCACATTTACTGCCGAACACCTCCAGCTTCACTGACTTCCCCAGTCTCTGGCACTCCTCTGCAACTTGCAACCACCTCCCAAGACATTCCTTTCATACCAAAAGAAATTACTGTATTTCTTCCATTGGGAGGATTATCAACGTCCATTAAACTCTCCTGCACTCCCAACCACTGAATGTCTTGTTCTGTCTCTCCCTCTTCTCTCCAAGCTTTTCTCAAAATATCAATTACCTGGTAAGTAGAATCCCTCCTCCTGAACATAACTTTAGTTTCCTCACTATCCACCCTCAATAAAACTATAATTTTAACACAGAACACATTTTAAATACTTTGTGTAATCTTGCAGAAGTTTTATGCAAAGGACACATTTATCCTGAAAGAACCCAGAACCAAATCACTGTGGTCTAAAACAGGTATTGAGAGCTGCATTTGTGAGCACACAGGAGCTTTCTACATTCAAAGGATAGCAGACCCCAGGATGGTCTAGCATTCTATTCTGTATCTATCTACCCACATACACACACCCATGTACATGTACATCTATATGCATATACATAAACAGACATCTCCCCTCCCAGGGAGGAGGATGACATAGGTCAAATTTTGACATGTTACACTGGTATCATAAATCAAGCAGAAACAACCTTAAAATGGCCAGGCAGTCAGGAAAGGTAGTCTGGCGTATGCGATGAGGTGAGCCTGGAAGAATGATGAATCTCCCAGTTGTAGAGGGTGAGCTTCGTTACTCCCCAGGGCAAACTTTGAAAGGTCTTGTCTGGACCTTTCCAGTCGGGACAGCAGAAGTAAAAGTCTGAAAATTACAGTACTCTTTCAAAACATTCTCATTCTGTAGTTGTGATTCAAGAATGAATGGAGCCTGAGTTTATCAAAAAGCTAAAATAATTCCTTAACTGGGGACTACAATACCCTTGCAGAATGGGAAAGTCAGTGTTGAGTGTCAAGCCCAGCACTTCATACTAAGCAAAATACAATTTGGATTTTTGGTAGTGCAAGCTCAGCCTTTTACACAAGAAACGTGATCTACCCCAAAGTAACCAACCCTGATAGGTAAAAGAGAAACATCCAGTTCATCTAAATAGAAAGCCCCAAGGTTATGAAAACCTTCCTCAGTTCCTGCTCATCACTAAACAACATAGTAAGGAACATGCTTTTTGACAGAGCCTCAAGCTGTTACACAAAAACATTTAAAGATGCAGAGCTTTACAGTGAAAAATATCTGTACAGTATTTTTCTCCGCTAATTCTGGAGAGCTGCCTATTCCACTAGACATAAAGAGGAAAAAATATGGAGAGAGAGAGAGAGAGAAAAAAAAAATAGTGATTTAAAAAAAAAAAAAAAAAAGAGGGGGGGGGGGGTGGGGGGAGGGAGAGAAATGCCTCATAACTCTACCAGGAAGGCAATTATGAGCAAATTACAATTGATTTCCTATCTATGTGCTAACTGGAAATGACTACAGTTTGAAACCAGGAGGTACAAAAAATTACTCTGCTTCTTGTTATGCTATCTCACCTCTGCTTTTGTTATATTCTACCCTTAACACACAAGTTACCAACTAAAATGAAGTGTCAATTCTTTCAAGCATAAAAATATGAGCTTTTTCAATTCATGGGCTTCTTGCTTCAGGCATATGGTACAAGTAGTACATTTATGGTAAATATTTAGCAAGCCTGAAGGCAAGAGGCATTTTAAACATAGCCATACATAATAAGAGACATAAAGTATCACTATACAATTAACTTCAGTCCAAGGACAGAAACATTTCAGTCTCTTCATAGAAACTTACAGCAGTCTTTGTACAACATCTGCTTCTTAGGGAACCTCAGATATAGTTTCCAGTACCACAAGATACAGAAACGAAGTGTAACCACCTTAATGACTAGTAAGGCTGCTGGCTAGCTGCCATGGCAACAAACACTACAGAAATGAGTGAACGATGAAATCTCTCTTGAATAACTTAAAAAAGTCCTTATCCATGACTTTCTAGCTCCATGTGGGACACCGCTTCACAGAGCAGCAAAAGCAGCAGAAGAGTATTTACAGAACAGGAAAAAGAGGAGTTTTATGCCATAACCTTACACATCACACATTTTCTAACCCTCCTCTTGGTTCCTATAACCCCCTCCGCCCTGTTCTTACTACTGTCGCTCTGTTTCAAGCACTTCAGTTTTTAAGAATTATTTAAAATACAGACTATGAAGAGATCCATGACTGGAAGCTGAGGCTAGCAAAATTCAGATTAGGATCTGTTTTATTTAAAAAATAAAGGGCAACCAGGGAAAAAACTACACAGAATGTAAGTGTTCAAGAGCAGACTTTTTTTTTTTTTAAAAAAATTACTAGTTCAAGTCAGAAGTTATGTATCTGATGTAGAAAATGCCAAACAAGATTTTATGACTTCTGTAATGAAAGAAGTAAAAATAAATCTCACATCTTCTTTCAACGGAACACAGAGTTGCTTTGCCATAGCCATTTCTGAGTACAGCAAAAACTGACCTGAGCCAAGGAAGTTCCTCATTTTGCTTCACGCTGACTTTGAATTGTCTTTTTCCAGGTAGCCTAAAGAGTATTTTCAGCTGCATGTGGGACATATAAGATCCCACAGAAGAAAATCTCATCAGTGTTCTGACTTACCTATCTAAAATTGAATAGTAAATCGGTTTAATCAAATATCAAACTGAATCTCCAATCTTTTCAAGTCTCATCATCTGCAAGCCTAGTTTTCTTCAAAAAAACAAACAGCTCTGGAATACCAATGATGTTTTTAAAGGCTGGTACAACCCAGAGAAGCAGGCAGTGAAATCACTCCAGCGGACTGTTGCTCAGCTCAGCAGTCAGCCTGAAACGCACAATCTACACAGATGAGTCAAGTCTGGATAATCCCTTCATGCTCTGTCAGGTTGAGAGTATGGGGTTTGTTTTCAAATTGCATACCTTCAATAAACTCCACTTCTCTTTGCAGTTACATTATAAGATGACGTTTTTAAAAGCGTGTTTTGATTTGCAAATGCCTAAAAATATTGTTAGTGGAGCTCTGGCTATCAGGACCTCATAAATAACAACTGTCTTTTTAAAAGGATCACTAATGGTAATGGCAACTGTAAGACCACTGAATGACTGCTGCCCTACGGAAGCTCAGTGTAATCTAAAATCATAAATATGGCAAGGTTTGTGGAGAGATTAAATACCTTGAATTGGTTCAACTAACCTTCATTAGGGAAAAAAAAAAGTGTTTGAATTCTCGAGACTAATTGGTCTAATTAATAAAAAAGAAAGGGGGATGGTGGGAGTGGATAGAGAGAAAACACAAAAACCTTTTCCTATTTCCCAAAATAGTTGCAAATGCGTTTTATACAGACATAACAAATACTCTTTAAAATTATATGCTCAAATTTTGATGCATTCACTACAGGACCCTCTGTTGAAGTGTAATATCACCCTGGAGCATCACCAGATAGAAAATTTAGTTCATTAAGATTTATCTAATACAGCACTAGAAGAAGCGTTGTCACGAACTCACTGGCTTGCTCTGAGGGCAAACGCTGAGTGGTAAGGAGATGGTGGAAGAGGAAGTACCCTGTCACTTTGAAAACCCAGACGTACTTGAATGGTTTATTTTCTGTCCAGATCAAAAGGCGATGCTACTGCTATCTTAAGTGTGTTGTTAATTGCACAACCCTAAGAGCCGCAATTATGAATTATGTCTCCGCTTTGCAAATGCAGACCAAAGGGACAAGACACGGTAAACAGGACATTTCGGTACCTCTGCTGTTAAAGAAGTGTGGTCTGCTGTTCAGCAG
>NW_010296171.1:0-563 GCF_000700745.2 Antrostomus carolinensis | reverse complement strand
TGGGTTTATTTAATCCAACTTTCAGCAACACCATCATGTAAGGGCCGTTTGGCCCCGTCAAAGCTACCAAACCCGAGCCGGGCACGGCGGTGCCAGACAGGACCAGGACTGGCTGCAGAAGGTGTTGTATGAACACAGCACAGCAGTTTCCTCCCCCGGGGCATTATAAAATAACGTCACCGCTCCACAAATACAACCGTACATGCCCGGTGCTACTCAGACATGCCTGCAGAATTACATCCAAAACACACAGGTGAATGAAAATTAATTTTTGAGAGAAATTGCAACTTAAAAGCCACAGCTAGATCTGAGAATGGTGCAGCCGAGGCTTTTAGAGGTTTCTGCCTATTGCGGTTTAGGTTAAATAGAGCAAGCCAACTTACGCTGCCAGTTCTCTCACCCAAAGCGCAGAGAATAAATCTCCACTCTTCTCACAGAATTATTTTTGAAAACCCAAACAAAACCCGAAGTTGGAAGCAGGGGAAGGGCAGGGCAGGCAGAGTACCTGAAAAAACTTTTAAATTCCTCCTCAGACTCCGGTACTGGCGGGTCCGTGTGTCCCC
>NW_010296170.1:0-1046 GCF_000700745.2 Antrostomus carolinensis | reverse complement strand
AGAGAAAGAGAAAGAGAAAGAGAAAGAAGGATAAAGAAGGAGAAGGAGGAGATGGAGAGAGGAGAGGAGAGGAGAGGAGAGGAGAGAAGAGAAGAGAAGAGAAGAGAAGAGAAGAGAAGAGAAGAGAAGAGAAGAGAAGAGAAGAGAAGAGAAGAGAAGAGAAGAGAAGAGAAGAGAAGAGAAGAGAAGAGAAGAGAAGAGAAGAGAAGAGAAGAGAAGAGAAGAGAAGAGAAGAGAAGAGAAGAGAAGAGAAGAGAAGAGAAGAGAAGAGAAGAGAAGAGAAGAGAAGAGAAGAGAGAAGAGGAGAGGAGGTTTTGAAGGACCTGCACCAGTCTACTCTCCCACACTAGAAGCAGGTGCTACTCCACACACATCCTCAGCCCATCAGCCCCACCGCAACGTGGGATCGGCAGTGTTTGTGTGCTCATGTACATTACACACAGGTATATACATATACACATATGTATTCTCCTCCAAGAGAAAAACCTGGACTTCTTTTTTGACACATTGGTGTACAAAGTGCAGCGCAGAAAGCAAACCAGATTCCCCTGAGCTGCTTTCCAATAAAATATTTACAACCCAGCAAATACAAAAATTCCCAAAGCCCCTGGGTTTCCCCAGAAGCTAGTAAAGCTCGTGTAGATTTCAATAGTAAAAGTGTCACTGGAGCCTCTGCTCAGCAGCCCCTCACCGCTTTTCCAAGCTCAGCCCACTCCAGGAATAGAAAGGGAGACTAAAGAAATATACAGCCCCCTGTTATTTATTGATATAAAAGGTCATTGAGATTCCTAATCAGTGCATTTCACAACCTCGGCTCTACCTGACAGGTCTGGGGGAACCTCCTGGAGGGGCAGGAAGGACAACGGGATGATTTGCACAAACCAAGACCTGTCCACGGCAATGTAAAACTCAATACGGATTAACATGCAGTTCATGAGTGTACTCCAATGTCGCCTTGCGCTGCTGCGTGTTCCCCGACGGCAACAGGGAGATGGTGGACAGGGAGCCCACTCCAGGCCACAGGAGACCACTCCGGGCCATGCGAG
>NW_010296169.1:50832-81324 GCF_000700745.2 Antrostomus carolinensis | reverse complement strand
GCCTTAACAGTCGGGTCGTGCGGGGGCCCGGGCTGTGGTGCTTCCCGCCCTCGAAACAGGGAGGATGCCTGAGAGGAGAAGAGGGTGAGGGCGAGCTTGAGCCAGGGGGAGTTGGCCGTAAATCGCCTTTTTTTTCTTTTTTTTTTTTAATTTTGAAGGCCAGCGCTTCTGGGGGGGCAGCAGGAGCAGGGGCAGGGATGATCTCCCAGAGGGACGGCTGGCTGGAGGGGTGACAGTCCCGTTCCTCCTGTTGACAACTACTGCTTTGGTTCAGGCTTTTTGCTAAAGCTCCAGATCTTGGAGGGAGTCACCGTCCAGATAAACTCAAGCAGCTGTCTCGACTTCTGTTAAAGGAAAACTAGACCCTGTAGCTACAATGAAACCTCACAAAACACAGCAAATCCTAAAGGTTCAGAAGGGGAAAGAAAGTAAGAAACCAGAAGTATCAAGTATGTTGTCGTTCTGGGGCAAACTCACTTGCAAGGGTTTGACTGTTCATAGCAGCATAAAGCACCCTGGACACAGACAAGTGCTGCTTCTGGAAAGCCCTTGATACCCAGAGCTTTCCACAATAAACATGTTCTAAAAATTCCACCAAACCAACTAAATATCAGGGTCTGTATTTTCCAAAGCAGTCAGTGGAGCACAGCCATCCAACTCAGTCCTCATTTCTCCACATTATGCATATGAGATAAATTATTCAGTGTCCTAGCACAGGGGAGCTTAAACCATACTTGTGAACACCCAAGGAAAACTTGTTTTCCATGGCATGCGTATGCCAATGTACTTAAATTCCTAAGAGTTGAGTGGAGTTCCTGACTGATTTTTGGATTTATCTTCAAAATACTTATGCTGAGGAATGCATTTAAATCAGTAACACTTAACACGTCTTAAACTACTGAAAAGTTTAAGTAGAACACTGTTTTTATAATCACTCATTAAGTTGTACAGGAGATGTTACTTTTTTCTTTTCTGGAGTAAGCAGAATAGTTGGGTTACCACTCCTACCTTGTTACAGAAAGTGAATCCGGAGTTCCTCCAGACCGACTCCCTCACGACAACAGCAGAACTTCACCTTTTAGGTACAGTTGTTACGATGCTCATGCATGAGTCATACTTGTTTTCTTCTCCAGTTGGAGACAACAGTCCCAAGGCGTGTGCATATCTAAACACACATAAATCAACACAGCTAACTATCCTAGGGAGGGCTTGCAGCTTTTAAAAATACATCTCTGCCACCATTTACATTTTTTATTGGAATCTTGTGTTCTGAGATAACACTACTATCGGAGGTTAATTATCTGACACAAGGGCCTCCTTAGTGTTTTCACATAATGAGGTCTTCGAAAATGAAAGACCTGAAATTCCAAAGTAAAAATAAATCCTAGACCTCACCTCACCTTCTTGGCAGGTGTTTCTTCTTCAACTCTTAACACCAGATTTTACAAAGTTATCCCAAATTAAGTAGTGAGTGTGTTTACTAAGGGAAGCACTATTTGCCCAATACAGTATTCACAGTAACCAAACAGGATACCTGCACACAGGTAATGACTTGCCATCCTTCCTATACTTCCTAAGCAGCTGAACGAGATAACTGAAGTTGGAAGGCTGCTGGGAAAAAGCTTTAAAATGGGAACAGGGTATCTGCAGTTCTGCAGCTTAGACATGAAAGTTAATTCATGACTCAAAATGTGCCAGAGGGTGGGGAACTCTGGAGGTAAAGGTCAATAGAAATAAACTAGGCAAATGTTGTGGGTTTGGGGTTTTCACTGAAGTCATAATTGCACATTTCCAAAGGGGACTGCACAGCTTCCAGCACCTAGGACTAAATATCCTTATTTCCTCAGAAACTTTTGTGAGTTTAAGCCTTGCCAGATGTAGTTGATCAAAGCATATAGAGGGTAAGTAGCTGGAAAAGGGGCACAGAAAAGGCTTCAACTGCTTGGGTCTTTAGTAATACAAGGCTTATTTTAAATCATAGTTATCCAAAAGTTTGAGGTTTTTAAAAGTCATATCAGCTTTATTTAAATAGAACCAGCAGACTAGCCACAAAATGATGAAACTTCTCTTCAAGATGAAGAGGCAGGGATGTGCAATATATATTTAGAGGTATATCACGTGTGGTTGGGCTCAGTAGTATTAACATACATACTAATATACTTACAAAGAAAGCACTCTCTCCTAACATAACTTCTAAGAAGAGACAATATGGTTAGTCTCATAAGACCTTGGTATTGCATTAGTCACACCTTCCAGACAAGCCTGTGGATCCATTTGCTGCTCTCAGTGGTGGCAGTTACTGCCACACATACCAGCAACAACAGCTCCCACATCCTGTACCAGCAGCCAAGGCCCTGGCACTGAGCAGTTCCCAGAGGCGCTGTGACCACGGAGCAGCAGGCTGAGCAACTGCTGCACACAGCAGCAAGTTCTGGTAGAGCAGAAATAGCTGCCTGGGTAGAGGCACCTGTCCCACAGTTCCGGAGTCCCCTTCCACACAAGCTGAATTAGGAGCTGTTGCCATCTCAGCAGTCTCTGCAGGTGCCACACTTTGCAAACATCTCAATAAATGGTTCCTTTCATATGGTGGAGTGGAATCATCTGCGTCTTCAGAATGCAAGTTTAGCATACATCAAACTGTGGTGCCAAGAAATTCTCTGGACAAAGGCTGCTCTTTTCCCCCTTTATCTTTCCCCCTCACACACATGCCACTAGGTCCTCCCTGGCCTGTAGCAGGAGCAGGAAGCCTGTTATCCTACAGCATGTTGAGGAATACATTTCATCTTGCTTGGCTGAGCAAAGACAGCCCCCCTCTTCTGGTGCACACAGCTGGTTTGTGCAGCTCTCCTTCCCCACTCCAAAACAGAGATAGGACTCCCTGAACGTAGCAGAATACTGCACAGCACAGTACTTCTGACAGCCTCACCAGTTACTTCTCTCATTGTTATTTTCAAAAGCCCACATAGTTTAAATAAATGCTCTTCCCACACACTACACCTACTCTCAACTGAACCTTCAACCCACTAAAGCAAATCCTTCCAGATTTTGGCAGAAGCATGAGGCTGGACTCACAGTGACATAGACAGAAGTGGTAACCCATAGATGAATTCTCTCATCCTTTGTTTTTTCTCACTAAGTATTTTTAAAATTAATTTCTATGGTTTAAATTAATGATAAAAGCATTAAATCATCCCAGCCATCCACTGTGTCAATTTCAAAGTTCAAATATCTCAAAATCCCTCACTGACTGCCCAGCTATCCTTAAGAGGCACAGAGTTATTTCATCCTTTTCCAGTGCTTTCCCTCACTTCAGCATGCTGGCACGATCCACAATGCTTAACTCTTGATATTTGCCTACCTTTTCAAAGTGACCTTTTAAAAAATAATGCCAATTAGTAATGGAAGGTCTGGTTAGACTTAAGATCACTGTACAAGGGTGAACACCACTGTATTCAGCTTTCAGAGGGACAGACATCAATATTGGGTTTGCCTGCCCTGTTTTTGGAAAATCCAATCTCTGGAGGGGCAGGCGAGGCACTGCCCAAAGCAGGCAGAGCCTGAGCTTTCTACAGCTGATTCTTGTCTCACACTTCCCTGTGAAAGCTGCATCTTTGCCATCCGTTTCCTGCTGCATGACCCTACAGAGCAGACACAGCAGTCCCAGCCGTGAGCCATGAATTATCTATACTGACTTTTGCACAGGCCATGGAGGGAGAAGCAGCAGCAGTGGTGACAGCGAGATTACTTAGCAAAACCCAACTCCCACACAATGTAATCCCATAGATGGGGTCTTACACACACGATGGGAAGTATCACAAGAAAGGAAAACTTTTATGGAGATGGAAGGCATGGAAATTCTGTCATTAGGAGGTGGGCTTGAGGTTTGTCCCCATTCTGTTTCTACTTTTATCATGGATCTGGATCTTGGCAATTTACTTCTTTTCATTACCACATTTGTAAAAGGAGAAGCAGAGCACATCTTTCTTCCACAGGGAACCTTGAGCTCTCCGGAATTAAAAATGCTATTATTAAATGTTGTGCTCTGATGTTTGTTAGCAGCAATTAAATATGCGACGTCAAGAGTATATTGGCAAAGGTACAAATAGGAAGAAGGCAAAGGTCCCTTTTTCCACAAAGTTAACATCTGTACTCTAAACAGGATACTGGGGCTTCTTATGAGAGACTTTTTAACATGCCCTCCAAATCTTTTCCCAAAAACTTGTACCAACCAGCCTCCAGGGAAAAGGTCTACGTGATGACAGACTGTCTGTGCCATTTCTAAGTCTGATGGCAAATGGGACAGTGATGAATGACATCTGTCTTGCAGTTATCTGTGAGTGCACTGTCACTGTTCTCAGTTTATCTGCCAAAGCATGAGCCTTTCACACCCACAGGAAAGGAGATACTCTGCTTGTCTATACCCAGCACAAACTACCAAGGGATCACACCGAGACTTACAAATTGCATTGCTAAGCTGTGACGTTCATTCAGAGGATCTGGATAAACATTCAGAAACTAAAACTTTAAATCAATTCCTCTCCTCCCCTGTCCTCTCCTCATTAAGAAACGTTTTATGTGCTTTCAAGATGTAACAGCCATGGACACTCTGTGAGCACCCATCTTCTATGCAGCAAAAACCTCCAAAACTAGGACTGTCATTGTTTATTAGTGAGATGCATTGATAGGGGGTGAAGGATAGAGAAGCAAGTGAAAAATTCCAGTTTAGGGTAACAGAAGTTCTCCCTGTTCTTTCTCTCTCCTGCCTACTATCCTTTGTCCCTTGCTGTGTGACAAGAGGCAATCTCAAACCCTTTCCTTGTTCTAGTACAGCCTAAGAAATTTCTGCTACATAAATCCTCATTGCTGCTGCTGAGTGACAGCAATAGTGCAAACAGTACCTACAGGATGGTGGCAGTGTTTTGCATTTCAACTGTTGTCAATAAGAGCCACCTCTTTAGCAGACTTGAATGACAGCTATTCTGTATACCCAAGAACTCGCCTGGAGCCCAGCTATTTACATTAAAGATGACCCGTGCTGCAGAGGCAAGTACAGAGTTCTCCCTCGGGCAGTGTGAATGGTTGCTGCTCATCAGCTCACAAATTTTCTTCTGCCTCATAGTATGTGATCTGGGGCCCTTATGGGAATAAGTGTATCCAGCCTGTCTGGCCCGAATCATCCACTTTGATATGATATTGCCATGAGGTATGCAGGACCAACAGCTGCAGCCTGTTGGCATGAAAAGGTGCACCCCATTCCAAAACACAGACGTGAACTTGCATCCAAACTGCTCAGACTGCAGCCAGAAGATACACAGCCTGAATCTCCTATTACTGCATATCCTGGTGGTTACATCAGTGAGACCTTTTATCCCAAATTAAAACAAGCAAGCCAAAACCTCAAACTAGACATAGCCCACGAGCACAGGAATTGCTCTCAGGACGTGCCACCTCTACCCACTCTTCAGAGAAGCACACGCAGTCCCCCTGAAGCAGCAAGTAGCTGGGTAGCAGACATCTGAGCTCCTAAAGGCTCTGTAAGTGAATACACCACAGCTTTTACCCTACTGCCTTGTGGCCGTAACTTCACAGACATCCCAGCTCAGTTTGTGGCTGATGGGTTGCACAAAGAGATTGTAGATTGTGCTGGACAGGAACCTGTCAATTTTATTTGTCTATGAAGTGCATTGTGTGACTGTGGCTCTGTGTAAGTTATGTCACACTAAATGTGTGGCATCAATTATTGCCATATCGAGAGATAATGTCAAATGCAGGATTAGGACTTCTTTGCCAGTCAACCAGAAAACACAGATGGATTATGAGAGGACAGAAAAATTAATGATTGTACAAGTGAGCCTACACCTCCTCCTGGTGAGTGTTGTTACAACACAGCCCTTTGGGTTTAACTACAGTGACTCTCTATCTACAGAGATGCAAGTTACAGGGACATGAAGCTCAAGTTCCCTCACCACTGTCAAGTCAACCACCTACAACTCATCTAACTGTGGTTCTGCTAAATCTAATTCAATGCAATAGGAAAGATGTCCTTTAAAACCACGTGAACAGGGAAGTGTGTTGTTGGTTGTCTGGTGGGTTGGGTTAACCGGGCATTAATAAAAGCCATTAGATAAATATTGTTAAAAGCCTATTTAAGATGAGTGTAATGTAAATAGAAAGCTCCTTCCAGTTTACTTTTCAAACTGCCAGACCTAAACATATGACATTCAGCTCTGATTTGGGTGACAGGGACTTGAAATATTAACATCAACTAAGCAGAAAAGCCCAAATGCCACTATGTTTAATTGGCATAAATTTTCCAAGTGCCTGATTTTCACAACAAATATTTTAAAGGCAGCAAATTGCAAACAAAAACCATAGCATAGCACTGACATTTGCATTAGGTTAAGTAAATCTCATCATTTAGAAGTATCAAGCAGCACAGTCCTGTTACTCATCTAAATATAGTAATTTACCAAGGAGTAGGTTCTGGGTTATTACTATACAATTCTACAGGGTAGTTTTCACTGAATAAAATATTTGCTGTATTTGCTTCTTGCTTGCATTGCTAACAGGTATTAAATTCATTTTACTTTCATTTTATAATGCTTTTTACAGATAAAATCCAGGTCTATTTATTAAAGCTTTGACAACTGCTTCAACATGCAAGGCATTTATCACCTATTTCTGCATATTCCACAGCAAATTTACTCACTACCAATGTCCCAAAAATAGGTTCAGAGCTTCATAACTCCCTGGATGTAAGTAAGCATTTTTAACAATATCAAACTGCAGCGTCTGAGTGCTTACATTGCTGGATCAGAACTATACAATTATGACTACTGGAATCGTGATTTCGATTGGAATTTAGATTTAGTGACTTCAGACATGCAACTAGTTGATCAAGGACCCAAGTGATAAGATAAACCATGTTTCCTATTTTTAACTATCCTGGTGCTGTCAGATGCTTCAGAATAGTCTGTGAGAGAATATAAATTTTAATCAAAAAAAAGTCTGATTTTTTAACATATACTCATCTTTTTGGGCCTTCTAAAATCATAAATTAATAAGTTATTATTAATTTAGAATTTTTGGGGACAATTTTTGAAAGATTGAAGTCTTCTGCTCTGTTCTTGTGTGACCAGTGAAATGTATGAGATATCAGAGAGTACAATTTTCTTATCCCTGGGACCTGAGTTTTATCAGGAATATATAAGAAGCAGCTTATTTTGCAATGCTTTTGGAAACTGTAGCAACACAAGTGATTGAGTCCCAGCCTTTCAGGGGAGTTTCCCCCTGAACTTCCATGAATGGAAAATGTTACAGCATGAGATCATTAGAAAATGGAACAGTAGAGATACAGCATTTGCCAACAAAAACTCCTATTCTGCTATATAGGAATATAATTTTCTGGAACAAAATTAATAACTTGTTTCCCCAGTATAATTATAACTGGGCTTTTATTGCTAAAGTTATATCCGTGAAGGGTGGGATTTCTTTTTCTTTACCTTCATAACCAAACCAGCTATGTTGATAAAGCATTTATTTATAAAGCAATCCTAAGGCAAAAGAGGCATGAAGAAACCTCAGCATCCACAGACAACAGATGACACGAGCAGAAGACACCCTGCAGCAGCCAGACAGCTCTGTTTGGTAGAAGAAAACTGAAACCCCTTTGCCGTTCCAGCACCCACCCTGTACAGAGCTTCAGCCCTACTCAACACTTGAGCTAGGCTCAAGTGTCTCTGAAAGATGAAGGTGTCCTTCTTCCTGCCTAAAACCCCATTTTGGCAGCAGGATTTGGGTTGATCTCACCTGGAAGGTCAGTAAGTAATTGCCTCTGGTTGAGATCCCCACTTCTTTTTTTGCAGCCACCTCAGGACAACAATTTTACAGATGTCACACAGATTTTTCAAGCCCAATATAAAGGCATGACTTTATCAACAAGAATCTCACAGATGTGCTTACAAATCAAAACAGGAAAAAACTGTAATAATCACAGGCTTACTACTGAAACTGTTCTTTTACAATGTTCCCTTAAATTTATTTGTGTTTGTGTGTGCATCTCACACACACACATAGCCTTAAAAACAATTTTATTTAAAGTATTATAAGGGAAATGGAAAGTTCCAGCTTCCCTATTCTGCTAATAAAGATTAATTATTACATGTAAGTTTTGAAACACTTGTAATTAGGAGTCTCGGTAGAAAGCACTGGAGCAATATATAAACTCTAATAGCAACACAGTATATATAGTAAGTAATTAAGAGCTCTAGCAACCAAGCATATAAACATCACACAAAGTAACACAGCTGAGAAGTCTGTATTACACAAAACAAAACAAATGCTTCAGAAACAAGTGGTATCACAAAGACATAGGACATGAAGGTAAAGTGCCTACCTTGCAACTCACTCTGGCGCTCACCAATTCCAATGACTTTCAGCATCATAACCACACAGGTCTGACACAATTACGAAACAACGGAGCATGTGCTTTGTTTACGCTCACCAAAACCTTGCATTTCTTTCAATGAAAGGTTGTCTTTTTTCTAAATGATAAATTTTCTCACGTTTTCTATCTTTCAATACAACATATCACAAACCTTACACTGTTTGAAAACTCAACAGGAAAAAACTCTTAAGAAAGTTTTCATTTTCATTTCCCTTATTTTTCATTCCTGCCACAACTTTTCATGAAAATAACCTACCATTTTCCAGTAGTTCTGGTTTGTGATACTGAAACCCTAGGCATGGTTTGAGGAGTTGCTTAAGCTGACAGGCAAGTTCTGCCTTGGCTGGTAAGCACAGTCGCCCTGGTCACATACCTGTGGCTCCGCTGTAACTGCACAGGGAGCAATAGCGAGCAGCTGCAAAAGGGCACACTCTACCTATGCCCCTGTGGTGTAGATAAAGAACGATCCTGGCTACAGGTGGGGCCTCCTGACAGCACAGCCATGGGCTGACATCAGCAGCCTTGAAACTATGGGCATGGGAAGGTATCAGAGTCCCTAGGGCCATAAACAGAAACGGCCAGTTACTGGTATCGACCTGGAAGCAACCCATGAGAGCTGCCCACAGACAGTAACGCAGTCAGAGACCTATTTATACCATGTACTTAAACTGCAACAAAAACTACTGACTGCTTAGATGTCACTGCTTCAGAGTTAGTATGTAGAATTACACCTGGTAGCCTGTATGTGTTATCGGCTGTGGGGGTTTTGCTCAGCTAGCACTTGGCTAACAGCCAAACACAGCCATTCGCTCACTCCCCTCTCCCAGGGGATAGGGGCGAGAACTGGGGGGCAAGGGTAAGGAGACTCATAGGCTGAGATAAGGACAATTCAATAATGGAAATAAAAGAAAACTTAAAATAATAATGATAGTAAAATAGTAGTCATAACAACAATAGTAATAAAATATACAAATCAGTGATACACAGGGCAATTGCTCACCACACGCCAACCAAGCCCGGCCTGTTCCCAGATAACGATTCCGGAGGAGCAACAACCCCAAACTGAAACCACAACCCTGGAAGAGCGAGAGCCTGAGCAAAAATCAGAGAGCCCCAAAAGAGGAAGAGCTCCTCACTAGAATACTGAATATGATATGATATGGAATATCCCATTGCCATATCCAAATGCCATTTTAGTTTATTGAATTAAATATTCCTTGCCACACCCCCCCACACCCCCTCCGACATTGCACTTGTAGACTAACAAAACACAAAGTCCTTCAACTTCCAGTGACAAAAGTGAAAACACTGGTATGTTATCGATGTTTCTCTCATAACAAATCCCAAGCTGAAACCAAAATACAGTGCTGTTCTAGCTACTAAAAAGAAACCCAAATCTGCCTCAGCTAAAAAGCAGGACATCAGGGCAGAGAGATGTACCTTTAATGCCTGTGTTTGGTCTAGTATCTTATCCTTCAGGCTGGGCTGTAATTTGGATGCAACAATGGTCAGAGAGCTGATCCAGGTGAAAACTACCTCTGTCCAAAAAAAAGTGAATTATTAGATTGCAAAAATACATACATATTAGTTTTATAAGCTCCCTCATCTGGCTGCACAGCTCCTCAAGCCCTGGTGTTGACTAAGGAAGTGGGCACAGAATCGTGCCTGAGGGAAGGAGGCAGGACCCAGCAGAAGTCAGAAGTAAGGACTAAAGGTGATCATGCAATCACATTCTTATTTGCCAAGGGTTCAATTGTATCATAGCATGTTGGCTACATCTGTATCCAAAGACTATTAATATACTGTGGATCTTTATAAAGGTGAACTATCCTTGTAAAAGATATGGAGTGAGGATACAGTCAAGTGTTAAGCCATCTAACATCCACGGAAATCTGCAAAAGCACAGGCACCCCAAAATGAACTATTAAACCTTCAGAATGAACTATTTTCTCATTTTCTAACAGAACTTCAATAATAGTAAGATTCAGTCAGGCCTCAGAAAAATAACAAACAGCTTCATCCAAGCAAAAAACAAGCAGGAAGCTTCAAAGTGAATATTCTGTTGAATCTGAGATCAGCAGTTATACAAGTATCATAACACCAGCTGCTGAAATTATGATGAAAGAAAGTTGAAAACTAACAGGCTTGCCTGAAGGACCAAGAATAATGCAAATGTGGCATTAGAACATCTGTGGAGATAAAGCATCTGAGGTATGCAAAGTATTATCTGGTTTGCTAGAAAATGGAAAAAATCTTTATATATAACTAAAATAAGTGACATAGCAGGAAAGCTATGCTCTTGCCTTCTCTAAGAATGTGTCATCTCCAAGGGATGTTTCACTAAATCTGTATAAACTTTCCTCTTGCTACTGATAATGAAATTACCTTTAGTTATCTGGACTTTGTCTGGTCAGTCCCCAAAAACATAATGTATTTTTTTTTTCTAAGGCATCCAATAGTAAGAAATAAGGGCACATCTGTACACAACTCAGCTTCACTGATGCAGAAAAGAAGTAGATAAACTCAACTAAATCAGCAGGGAATGCTTGCAGTCCTCTGTTGTGAATAGAGCCAGGCAGCAGAGTAAATATTTAAAAGTTAAACAATGTCCCTAAGCATTTAAATAAGTTAAAGTGAATTCTCCTCTTATGATGAGAATAAAAACAAATATTTAGTAATCGCTCTCAGCAAGACATTTTCAGCCCATCTATCAAAATCATACAGTGATTTAAAAACAGAAGAGATTAACAGACCCCAAATCAGCAGGTTTTTCCCCCATACAAGGCATATTTTCTATTTATGGATACCTTTTTCTTTCCTCTTTGCATGCACAGAGCTAAACTCCCTGCAATCTGTTTGTATTGTGACAAACCTCTCTTTGACTCGGTTCCTCCAAAACTTCTTGACACAGTCCTTGTTTCCTTTTCTAACTTCTAGATCTATCCACATACAAATGCACGGCAGTAAACACATGTACATGAGCATTTCCCCCTCCCCTAGTTTTCCAATATTCCTCAGCAGCTACGAATGATGGTGAATCCCTACTATTTCCAACGTGTCTTTATACTGCCCTGTAATGTCAGAAATAAGAAAAGTTATTTCTTTGATAGACAGAAAACTTGGAGGTTGCAAACCTATTGCTCAAGCTGTCACCTCTTTGTTCATTAGCTTTTCTACAGACATGCCTATGTATAAACACAGAGTATTAATTTATGCCTCCCCAGTGCCTACAGCATTTTATAGGCAGAGTGAGCAGTTTACATGTGGCACCATGTGGCATGTAAAAGGAACACTCACACTGTGCCTTCTTGATTTCAGTCTGCCAAAAGCCTGAGCAGGTGTCAACTGGCCACTGTGTTGGATGGAGAGTAAATAGTAAAACACAGCAGTGGGAAGAAAGTTAAGAGGGTTTTTTGGTGGTTTGTTTGTTTGTTTTCTGTTGCTGGTTGTTTGCTGGGTTTGTTTTTTGTTGTGGGGGTTTTTTTGCTTGTTTGTTTGGGGTTTTTTGAGAAGGGAGGTACCAGTCTTGAAGAGGGCATCTTTGTCCCAAGAAAAAAATAAGTGGACCTGTTTGCATGTTACAGGTTGATTGGAGAGGTTTCTGAGATGTTTTAAAGTAATTAATTATTGCAAGATTTTTAAAATATCCTGAACAGGGACAAACCTTTTAACTTCTGTGAGCATTACCAGTTTTCAACAGCCAAGGACCCGCTCAAATCCCTTCTGTTATTGCCAATGGGTTTTACTTCAATAAATTGTGGACAGCCATAAAAGTAGGGAAAAAAAAAATCAGTCCTGTAATTAGAGTGAGAAAGTTTTTCTCATGTTCTGCAGAACCATTCAAATAAGATGCAGCATCAGTGTCTGTAGTTTACTACAGTCCTGCGTGAGGCGTGCAATGAAATCTTGCTCTCAGCCACTAGTAAATACGAAATTCTTTTCACCACAAATTCTGTGGCACTGGGATTCCTCTGGATGTCAGATATGGAGCCCTCAGTCACGCTTACTTGTGTGTGTCTAGCTATTGCAAGCTAGACTTCATACACATACATTAATGTATATAAATAAATGTATATATATTTACAGATACATATATATGTATATATACACACATATAAAATAAAGAATATGCAACAGCATAATTTCTTGAATCACAAATATGAGAAGCTGTATGAAAACTTGCAATTTAATACTGATCAGCTGCAGTGTTTTCGTATTACTAGGTCAGCTGTAAGCTGGCAGGAGCACTTCCACCAGGAGAGTGTCTCAGGAAGAAGGAAGAAATAAGTAATTTAGTCTAGCTGGCTTTTCCTAATTCCATTTACTAGGATCTAATTGAATGAGTGCGGAAAAGCTACCTAAGAGCCAAATACATGATGACAGTTTGTTCCCAATAAGAAACTTCTGAAGTATGTCTCTAGGTTTCTGCATATATGTTACTTCTCTGATTCAAATCTGATACTAATTAAACTGATTTTGATCATCAAGGATTTGATCAGCATATAGTGCTGCTGCTTAGACATATGGGGATTCCTGCACGAGACATCATGATTTAGTTAGGTCTCGCAGATCACGCTGTCAGTACGGGTCAGCAGCAGTCCCTGGAGCAGCTGTGGCAGAATTCACCATGTAGGTGACAGAGTGCTGCAATGGATACTCAGGACTAATTCTTTGTACCTCGAATTTCATGCAGTTTTGCAAAGACACTGATGTATTTATGCAAGTACTTTGAAGAATATGCTGACCTTGTCAGATCATGTGGCACCTGAGACAGAACATGGAAACTATTTTCCAGATTTTAAAAATGCACTTACAAGTTATTGACTTAATATATGGCCAATGGTTCTTCCATAAGGTGATTTCAAAGGCACACTGATACTCAGGGCTATAGTATGTGCATCATTTATTAAAACTTAACTCTCCCTGGATAATCTGCTTAGTCTTTTTAACTTCATTTTTAATGTCTTTCCTGAAAAGAGATCTGGAGAGTATCAAGGTGAGGTGTTAACAAAATAACAGAAAAACCCCCAGAGTTAACTGTCAGATATGGCCACAGCACTAACACTGCTAAACAGAGAGTCTCAAAGGCCTCCCACCGCAGCCTTTTATTAATATTCAACCTTGATCTTTCTGCATCCTTTGATTTTGTGGCTTACTTGAAATACTTGACACATACAGGCATCTTTAAATATCAGTCTGAAGGAGATCTCTTTATGTGTGTGTGTGTATATATATATATATATGTATGTATAAAATTGTTTATAGCAGTTGTACTCTATATAACATAAACAAATATATCTAAGTGATACTATTAAACAAATCAGAAACACCACTGTTTCCAGAACAGAACCTCTTGAGCTCTCCCTGCATTGGGCTCCAGATCACTGTCAGGAGTATCATTGTGTGTTTTCGCAGTGTCAGCAAAGGATGAATTTCACCCTTCAGACAGTTTCCAACCAATCTCATTTCTGTGAGCCCCTCTGAAAGACAGAATACAGAGGATGGATGTGTTAAGATCAATTTGAAATAAACTGTAAGCAAGACAGATGTTGTTAACTGGCCCTCCTCTTCTGCTGAAGGCCGATGCCTCAGCTGTGTGCTGATGGAAATTCTTGTCAGCACAGATGCTTTGTTTTGAACAGGTTATGTCATTTAAATGTTATAATAATAACAGAAATAGGGTTATTTTGTTGCAGCAGCTAGTTTTCAAGGGAAGTTAAAAGCACATGGGCACTGAGAAAGTTACAACTAATGCTAAGCACAGCAACAAAACTCAGCAATCTGCTGTGGAGGTGACATTGCAAGACACAGGAGAGCTTGCCTGAAACAATCCACCGCATCTGTTGGCTAGCTGTAATCCAGCGATATCATGTTTTAAATTTGCCCTGAAGCACGAGAACTAGATGTAGATAATTTGCTTATACTTGTCAACATCCATCTTTAAATATATATTGATAACTGGAAGACTAAAACAAATAAAACCAGTGTGCAGTGTACACATTTTAGCTGCAGCTCTGGCAAAAAGAATGCGCGTTACAGGTGGAGGGCAGAAAGCACTTTCTTTCAGTCCAACATTGCTTTATTTGCTGTGGAGTTACACATCTGATCCTGCCCCCAGCAACAGCAGAGGAGGAGGAGGAGGAGGCTGGGGTGGCAGATGTCACCTACCGCGTCCTTGAGGAGCTGACATGCAGGCACGTGTCCTGATCCATCCACTCATGGGGTGGGGGGAAATTCTGCAGAGAGATATTGTTGCCTCTGCTGACGTCATATGATAAATTGCTAAGCTATTTTTTTCTGTTAAAATCTGCCTGTGGCCTTATTTACTAATGCCAGTTACCCTGGAAAAATGCCCAGCAAGGACTGATTTGCACCAGTTCATCTGGGGAGGAAAAGAGGTGAAAAATCACTAGCTCCATCTTTCTGTTGATGTTTTTCAAATATTTTCAGATGTTACACTGCTTGTAGAGGACCCTGGGAACTGTCACGGGAAGGTACTGGGGCATATACATTTTTGTAACCCTTCTCCAGGTGTATTTTTACAAAACAGATACGGGGATGGGGACAGGGCTCAGCATCTGAGGCTTACTTGGAGGCCTTCACATGAGAAGCAGAGACGAATCCTGCGTAAGAAGCTGACAGACAAACCAGGAGAGCATGTGGTGTTTGGCATCTGCTCTTCTGCAGGATGGAACAAGAACGGAAGAAGGTACCTAAAACACTTTGAAAAAACTTTCCTGTTTCATGGGCAGCCAAGTGAAACAGCTCCTACCTTCACCTTCATCCATACTTCCCAAGAATCAACATTAACTGCACAGCAACAGGAAAAGAAATCTGCATTAACCTTTCAAATCTCCAGGAGCAAGAGTACACACAAACACTTTATTATGCCTTAAAATTTTTATGTAACTTGAAATGTCTGTGTAGCCTGCAATGGGTCATCTACCTCACAAAAATCTCAAATCCCTTTAAAGCTGAAGACATTAATGAAACTGTGAACCAGAAAAGCATTTCTATTGATTTTTGTTTCCCCTGTCTGCTGTTGCTGTAAACATGCTTCTCATTCAAAAGCCTTATTTTTAACCCATGTGTTGCACCATCATCTGGATATTGGGGAAGGAGAAAGTGATAGGACACGGAATAGCGCAGGGGAGGATGCAGCAGTATGGGAAGAGCAAGAGAAGAGACAGGGAACACTCGAGCAGTGGCTGTATGCTTGCATTTTTCAGGGCAACAGTCAAGTTGGTTTTTTCATACACTGTCATCCCTGCGTTAAACTCCCTGGGAAAGATGCTAACTGCTGTGAGGAGCCAGTGAGACATGGCTCACCACCTGGCACCCCAAGCGCGACTTCTCCCTGCCCTGGGAAGTCCCCAGCCTCTGGAGGGATGCAGTGGGCTGCGCGAGTTAGGGCAGGCCATAGGGTCCGTTCCTTGTGTACCACCATACTTGGAGGAGGTGTCAGGTAGGGAGATGTGCCATCCCTCCTCACAGATGTTAAATCACATCCAGATGCTTCCCTTTGGTAACCTGGAGCAGGGCAAAGGACAGATGCTCATCATGGAGAGAGCTGGAGGCAATACTCTCAGGTGTGGTTTTCCCCAAGCCCTGTGCCCACTATGGCCCAGGACGGACCACCTCTCTGAGGGCTGCTGCAAGACAGGACAATGATGAGTTGGAAAATGGCAGCATAGCAAAGACAGAAGTCTGTAACTTGCTCAAAGATGTTTTGGTATCTCCTATGAACCCTGTAGCTTATGCGTAGGATCTGCTTATGTTGTAAAACTGAGAAGGTGCAATGTATTTTTAGAACATTACTGCTGGTCTGTAAACCATGTATCTATATTGCCTAGCAGTTATCATGGGTTGGGTGGCCCCTAGATTCCTCAGCAGTTAAGTAACCTGTGTAATCAAGTTAAGATTTTAAATTCTCTCATGATCTTATTAAAACATCATACTAAAAAACTCCACAAACACACAGCACAGATTTGAAGCATGCACATACATACAAAAAAGTCAACCTTGGCTTCTATGTAACCCAGTCATTTCTTGCCCAGCATTTACACAATACAGCAAAGGCAGTATTTCTAAGCCTCTCCCTTTTTTATGATCATTATACAAGGTAATTAAGGTCAGCTGAGGTAATAATTCTTTAACTGAGTTCCCAGCCCTGACAACAGAAACCTGCGTCTGATCTTTGGTTCACAGAAAGGATTTTAACCTTGTTTCCACCTACCACTAGTGTTATAAAATTTCTCTAATGTGTGTTGGCTGCTCATTTTTCTTAATCTTTGGAGGCTGCCACGTTGTTCCTTCTCAAGGTTTAACTCTAAGACTGACGAGAAAGTAGGCATACAGTACAAGGTAGTTCAAATAATTTCGGATCAATAATTAAACACAAGACCTACACACACTATTTGCAAGCTTAGTCTTAGTTGCATTTTTCCTGATATTTGACTGCTGAATTCTACTACTATAAAAATTTTCTTAAAGGCCTGGACTATTCAAAGCTGCAGAGCATAAAGAATTGAAAGAAGAGGGATAAAATATGTCAAAGAGAACAATATGCTAACCTTCTAGGACAACAAGTCCAGTCAGGCATAGTGAATCACAGAGAGAGAAATCAGAGTCATGCCTGAAACCACCATCATGGACTTTCCTTTACAAGCATCTGGGTAACAATATCAACAGATGTGGAATTTTGAGTTTTGGCTACTGGGACGACTAATGCCAATAAATCAGTGCAGCAAAGTAGGTCACACAGAGTTGCCACCTCACCTGCTGCTCCCAGAGTCACAACAGGCTTGCTCTCTTTCAGTCTGTTTTCACATGTTAGTTTGTCACTTGCAACTATTTAATCATTTCAAATAACTCTGTAGCATTTTACATGGGGTTTATTTCTCCAACTTGTTCATTTTAGTTAGTAGATTCAGGTGCACAACAAACAGTCCCTGGTTTTACACTGATAAGCAGAAAAGCCTTAATTAAAACGCCAGTTAAAATGGTGGCACAATTACAGGGACATTTTTCTGAGCAGTGGGCATTTAGAGCTGAAGGTAATGATTAAATTTCTGAAAAAAAAAAAAAAAAAAATCCTTTATTTTGAAGCCAAAGTACTTGGGATGCATAAATTAGAGTCCCCCAGAAAATAATATTCTGGACACATAGTTATTCTAGTGGCAACTAGAATTTTGAGTGGATGTGTTGCTTTCCCGTTCTGTGGAATTTAATAAAAATGCCACGACAGATAGTGGGCCATAAATAGAACTTAGATTTTTCTATTCAGTTAGCATTGTCTCATCTAATGCAAACTATTTGTGTCAAAGTAAGATTGTAGACATTTAAATAACCTACCAAGTAATAATGACACAGAAGAAATACTGATATAGACTGTAAACTAAGAACTGTTTATGACTTTGTACCTGTGCAGTTGTTTACAACACTTCTGTAATCCTAGTTGGTCTTTAACCACTGCAGTGATAAATCCAGTGCAATCACAGTGCAAAGACCAACTGAATTAGTAACTTCTGACACTTTAGCCACTTTAGCTCAAGGAGTGCATTGCAAAAGGCACTGCACAGCCCACATGAATGCTGCTCAAATGCCAGTAGATCTGGTGCCAGTCACACTTCCCCGAGTATTTGCAGCAAGCCCAGGTTACAGCAGCCCATGTATAAAATGCCTGAGGTCTGACCTGAGCATAGCTGAAACCCAGAGTGCACCAACCCATCAACTGCTCATCCTGACAGAGTCCCTCGTGCTGCTGCTCATACTCATGACACCGTCTCCCTCGGCTGCCCTCAAAGCTGCACAGGTACCTTATGCTCCTCAGATATTGCTCTTACACATCAGCACCACGAGTTCACCTTGAAAGAGCAACCACAGAACTTGGGCCCTCATCCATGCACAGTGCTGTGGTTTTTTATTTTGGGTACACACAACTTTTTCTCTTTCCAGTTCACCAACAGAATTCTTAAATGTCTCGCTATATCATTGTAGCTTCTTGTATTGTGTATTAAATTAATGCTAAGGATTAAAATGTCACATTTCTCTCAACATTGGCATGAAAAATCTGCTTCAGCACTCACTGATTGAAAAAATATAAATAAATAGATAAATGTTGAAACAAAATTTCTAAAGCCATCTATGAATTCACCTAAGCTAGGTAGTGCTGGTAGTGTGGAGAATCTGGCACTTAGATTTGCAGTCAGACACTAGGGACTGTGTTGCCCTGGCCTTCAGCATCACTAAAGCAGGTTATTGAATCAGAATTGCAGAAAGCTAACTTGAAAATTAACTTGATGGGAACCTACTAATTAAAAAAACTACAGTGGCATGTGGCTACAGCTTCGCTACTATTGCCACCTACAGGTATTCTTCTCTACCTCTATTACAAAAAATAATGTAGTAAACATGCTTGTCCTGGCAGTCTACTCCGATAAATTCAGTAGTTCCCATGTAATTCACTGCAGATGTAACACCATCAGCTCTCTGGGTACATCAACTGTAAGATTCAGTAAACTACTGCTCACTTGAATGAGGAAAAATGTTAAAAAATTCAGTGGCAGAAAGGGCAAAAATATAAATTCTGTTTAGTTAGAGACAAGAAGACTTGCTCTATGTGATCAGACGCTATCTTAGCAGTTAGATAGCTTCTACAGACAGTAAAATTCTGCAAAGTACATGCTCAACAGTACACCCCAGGCAGTGAAGCGTGCCAGCGTTCAGGTTCACCTCAGGCAGCAAACATCCTATAGCTGAAGCTAGCTCAGGTCTCTGCTGGATAAGGAATTAGCGGGTTTGGTAACCGCAAGCTGCAGCTGAGAAGACAAAGTGCACAGCGGGGATGTGGTTGTCTGTCTTTGCTGCCTTGTCTAAGAGGGGGAGCAACAGCCTTCATCTTTTTAAGGTAACATATTCTTGTGCACTGCAGAGTGCCTTCTGAGCAACCAGTCTAAACTTGCCATGTTTCTTTGTTCATTTGGAAATACATACATTTTTTTTAAAAAAGATAGTTTAATCACAGTGGTGACTATAATACTTGTTGCTCAGACTGACCACTGACTACAAATAAGTCAATAGCAGAAGTTTCCAAATGAAGTACTTCAACTTATTTGAGTTCCTGTTTTAGTTACCTGCATTGTAATTTCTAGATATGCTCAAGTATTGGCAAATATCACTGGAAAATAAAAGAAGCTGTGAGTGCTACCCGTTTTGAGAAAAGCTGAAGAAACCAAAATACTAGCAAAATACTATAGTCAGAATAATAAAATAAACCACTTTTGGCACACTTTGACAGCATTGAAAAGTATTGAGAGCGCTGAGACACCAGGGCATGTGAGGATGGGTATGGGACCTGGTACGTAAGACTTCGGAAAAAACGGTCTTTTTTGAGAAAGCCATTTAAAAAAAAAAAAATGTTTTTTACTGAAAACAAGGATCTGATTTTAATAGTGCTTCCCAGTTTTACACACATGGATGGGTGCAAGTACTGACAGAGGGATGAGTGCTGCTGTCTGGAAAGGTGAACCCTCAATACAGTCACAGATTCATCTTCATTATTGCTGCCCCATACCGTATTAATATTCTATATATTCATGACATTACTGGCTGAGCTAAATCACTGTGACTAACACTTCAGCTACAGCTGAAGCTTGTAATTATTTCAGAGTCAGAAAGCCATAATATATCCAACTCTGAAAACAAAATTATTTAGTATACAGAATACAAGTGATGTTGATATATCTTGGACTTTTATATTAATGGATCATGTCAATCCAAATGCAATTATTTCTTTCTTCATGCTTTTTCATCTTTATGTGCATAAAAAATTATGAGCTGATAAAGGAAATATAACCACCTCTTAAATATCACATACCAGATAAACCCAATTGGATGCGAAGCTCTGGGCAATAAGCCATAAATAGGTGTGTATTACTACACTGGACATCTCCAAAAGCCTATCCATTCAGGAGAAGCTGGTTGACACTATATCATAGAATCATAGAATAGCCTGGTTAGAAAAGACCATTATGATCATCCAGTCCAACTATAAACCTAACATTGCCAAGTTCACCACTAAAGCCTGTCCCCAAGTACCACATCTACACGTCCTTTAAATACCTCCAGGGATGGTGACTCCACCACTTCCCTGGGCAGCCTGTTCCAATACTTAACAACCCTTTCAGTGAAGAAATTTTTCCTAATATCCAGTCTAAACCTCCCCTGGCACAACTTAAGGTTGTTCCCTCTTGTCCTGTCACTTGTTATTTGAGAGAAGAAACCAACACCCACCTCACTAGAGAGCGACAAGGTCTCCCCTCAGCCTCCTCTTCTCCAGACTAAACAAGCCCAGTTCCCTCAGCCACTCCTCATAATACTTGTTCTCTAGCCCCTTCACCAGCTTCATTGCCCTCTGCACACGCTCCAGCACCTCCATGTCCTTCTTGTAGTGAGGGGCCCAAAACTGGACACAGCACTCGAGGTGCAGCCTCACCAGTGCTGAGTACAGGGGCACAGTCACTTCCCTGGTCCTGCTGGCCACACTGTTTCTGATACAGGCCAGGATGCCATTGGCCTTCTTGGCCACATGGGCACACTGCTGGCTCATGTTCAGGTGGCTGTTGACCAACACCCCCCAGGTCCTTTTCTGCTGGGCAGCTTTCCAGCCACTCCTCCCCAAGCGAGGAGTAAGAGAAAGAGAAATTACAGAAATTTCTTGCTAGAAGTACCTGTTTTTCAATGTTCTACTTTTAAAGTAAATGGCCAAGTTTGAACTTTACCAGTCTCAGGCCCCTTTACTAGATTTCAAACATGTAGTGAAAAAACTATTTCCTCTTCTTCATTTTCTCATACTTTCATTTGACAACATTTTGTGCACAACTGAGTTCCAGCTGTGTCTCCTCTTTGTGTGGGGTCTTTCCACAGCAAAACAGAAAACATTGTTTTTCAACAGTAGAATTAGGGGGAGGAAAACAACAGGAAAAAATTATATGTGAAAGCATAATTCTTGAAACAATCACCTCTGTTTTTGTAATTAGCTACATTTCAACCTGATGATATCTAATTAATCACAGATTTTAACTGAGTGGTCAGGAAATGTCTCAGAGCGCAGAACATACAATGTTTGAAGGGACATAAGCAGCATGAAAAGCACTCATCTGAAACCAGAAGATGCTCACAACCCACTGCAAATCTCACAGTCGGGCTGGCACCCCAGCTGAAGTGGGGGCAGCACTGCAGCCAAAACAGCCATCTACCATTTTATCACTAGAAAATAACTTTGAGAAATGACAGCACATCTTTCTGAAGTGGTATGAAGCCACTGACAAAGAAATCTGCTGTGTGTCCAAAGAGACGCAGCTTGTACCCTCTGCCCAAGATGAGAGCGATCGAGCCCGAGTGGCTGACAGGAGCGAGGGGTGGGGAGAGCAGGGCTGGGAGCTGATGGCTGCGCTGCCAATGCTACCAGTTTGGTAGCTCTGAGAAGAGAGCACGGAAAGACAGGAAAGGCCTGATGTTCCAAAAACAAGTGAAAAAGACCTTTTTGACGTGCCCCTCTTGGAGGCCAGGCAAGAAGCTGGGACTTGTATCCAAGTGACTAAGAGCTCTCAGGTTCTCCCGCACAGCATCTGACAAAGATTAGCCTTGGCTTTGATATTAACACACATACGAGAAACAACCGATGCATCTTCACCTGCTGAATAGTCCAAGCAAATAAAATCCCATTGTTCAAGCAATAATGCCTACAACAGTGTTTAGAGGCTTACGCTAGTACAGAGATTCTTTTTGCTCTCATACTTCGGAGATTCTGGTGTTTTATTCTAAGGGAAATATTTTTTACAAAGAACTAACATATTTTTAAACACACTGGGAAAATTTCATTAAGCTAAGCGAGAATTTTGTCCCTGACTTGTTATGTTTTCACCCATCTTCCCCAGTACTATAAAAGGGATGGTTCTTATCTTTTATGCAGATAAAATCTTACCAATGTGGCTTTCGTCAACATGAAAGGAAAGTAGAAGTGCTGTTAAAATCTATGCTAAAATGTAACACAGTTTCACTTCCATGTTTGTCCAAAAATGTAAAGCATTTAATCTTTAAAATAAAACCCTTGTAGTTATAAGTGTGAACCAGAAAGAGTACATGCACTTGGAGTACACACTTTTTTGATTGAGAACATTTTTCACAGATAGTGCCTGAGCTGTATGAATTTTTAAATGGAATTATAGTATTTTAGGTACAACACTAATAAGGTCTAAGTGATTCAGGAGCTTCAGTCCTACTATCAAGATAACTTAAGAATTTAAGGGCTGGATTCTTAAAAATACTCAAGTACAAAACTCTCTCAGAGTTGATCTGTTTAATTCATTGGGAATTAAAGCTCTGACTCATTAGTAGATATAGATGAGCTTAGGAAAGCTTAGAAGAATTTTCTGTCACAACAATCTGCCCATTTTAGAAGTTTCCCTCCCTCCTTACAGGACTAACTCAGCTTCTGGAGAAGTAGATGCTGTATCATTCTGGCGTATTCATGTAAATTGGCATCAATCTTGGTCCTTCCCAGTGCATCCCACTACGATTAAGCACAACTGCAACTGCTTTATGATTAGCTGATCAATCCCAGCAGCAGGGGCAGAATTCTTTGAAGAAGAGCAGAGTGAAAAGCCTGGGGCCAGAATCATTGCAGCAGACTTAGCATAAGCTGTCCCTATTTGTGAGCCAAAATCTTTGAGCACTCGAACAGGAACCTGAGTTCAATTGCAATTAACAGACTCTCCCTAGTATATATGTCTTTTTTTTAAAGATGAGAATTGAGAACAGCTGAAAAAATGTCACCTGTATCTTGTTGGCAAATGCAGACATGACCTGTACTTCTAATTCACCGTTGTTAGTTTTACAGTAGGTCATTATTCTCATTAATTGCTAAGCTGCTGGCAGATTCCTTGACATTTTGGATGAAAGATCAATCTAGATTTAATAAAGTGATCAAGAGGAAAAAGGTTATAATTCTTTTGCTTAAAAGTCTGCCAAATCAACAGCATTGTTCAGACTGACATCATGACAGGCAGTAGCTTATTGAGACAGCAGTCCATTTTTTAATCAGGGTGACATAATACAGCTATTGTCTGGCATAACGTGTAATTACATCATATGTGCATGGTCAGATATTACTGCAAATACAACATAGTTTCCTGATTCCTCCTAGTTAGAAGTTCAAGGTGGGCAAGGTAAGGCAGGAAGGGGCAAGAGAATTTACACAGATATGTTTTCACTGTGGACACAGAAGTTCTTTTGTTGGATTTACATGTACATCTAGCAAGACAAACTACAACACAAGGATATTTAGATTCAGGGGGTCCTAGCTTTCCATTCATCATCATTCAGAACTACTAAGAAATTTGATTGGCATCAGATCAGAACATACAGGGTTTTTTTTTCTGTTTTCCAATAGCTGTGAAGCTTGCTTTCTCTCTTCCTCTTGCTCTCTGACATATGTGCACCATTCCCATCTCCTTGTTAATACAAACTTCACATTGCTAAATAAATTATACATTTAGCCTCAGGAGCATCTGATTGATTCCTTTTTATTTTCCTGACCCATCCTTAATTCAGATGGAGCAGCAAGCATATTCTTTTCTGTAGCTTGGAGCACAAGAGCTCACTTGGATGGAGTTAGTACCATGTCCTGTACCTTTGCTTTGCGGGCTTTGACACAGCAGGTACCCATTTCCAGCAGCACTCACTAGGAACAGCCTTTGACATGAGAGCAGAGCAAGGGGCGCAGACACAAGCCTCCAGCTCTGAAATAAGACACACTAAGTGGTATGTTTTACACTGACTAATTAGCTTTTTCAAGCAACATTTTTTTTTCAGGTAATTTATCTTGGAGAAATTATAACAAACCTTGTTTATTCTAAAACATACATCCCATGGAAGAAACATCAGACAGCAGACACTCAGGCTGAACTGAAAAAAACCGGCAGAAGGTTGAAAGAAATTATGACAACCAACTCTATGCCAGACTTTGGGCAGGAAAAGTTGGGGCAAGGGCTGTGCTGCTTTTGCAACTCACTTGGGTATGCTGTTAACTTGGTATGAAGCCCAACAAGGGTAAATAGAAAGTGGATTTCAAAGAGCTCTAGGTCAAGCCTCTGCTCTCTTGCTTAGAAGGCAGGCTCAGCCACAACATCTCAAAGGGTATAAATGAGAAAACACTATCCACCTGGAACAGGTTTCGAGCTTGTAGAGACAGGATTTCAGCAGAGTATAACAAATACAGAAACAACTAAGTACGTGCAAGGAGGAGAAAATAGGAAACTGCTGAAAACTGCTTCCAAGATAATGCATTCCCACTGCAGTCCTTCAAAAAGTGAACTTCTGCTGAACGGAGTAACTAGATTCCACAAGACTGCAGAAGTGTCATCAATCATATGTTGCTATATGTAACTGCAGCAAGATATATTAGGAAGCAGTAAGGCATGGAATTGCCTCATAAAGGAAATCACTTTTGTGAAACACAGTAATAAACATCACAGTGAAATTACAGATAATGATCGGCATTTTTGTGCTACTTTCCCAGCCTGCTCTGACGCTTGTTCTGAGTAAATGAATAAGGGACTTGTCTCCAGCCAGTGAAACCAAGAAGAAAGAAAATCCTGTATTATCCTAGTTCATTGTGTCTTGGTATAGGCTGAGATGAAGCATGTATCGGTTTGGGGTACACCTGAACTGACAAAGCAGGTACCTTCTTTGGAGAAAGGCTCTCTCTGACTTTGTGATACCTCCAACAGGTTAATTACTGCCTCAGCAGTCAATCTACCATGTCCCTTTTCTACCAGGCTAAAAAGCTTTCTGCTGAGTGTGGCATACACTGATTTTTTTTAACCTGCACCCCTACTTACTGAGTAGGGCTCTCACCCCCCATTTCAATTATCCCTGCTTGAAATGGGATAATTGCTCCATTAAACAAAATGGGCATTTAGTGCATGAACTGTGTGCAGAGGTTTTCAGGATGTAGTCTAGGAACATCTGAACTACTGAGAGAGATGAGATTAAACTCAATCCCCTGTCAAGAGCTAGTAAGTGGATCAGATGAGAGCAAATGGCAAGTTACACACAGTTATAGCCAGAAAAACTATTCTTCATGTACAGGTTAGAATAAAAGCTTGATTTGGTTTCATTTGGGACAGTGGAGTTTTAATAGCTGGAAGTACAGTTAAATAATGCTAATTAGCCATCAACAGCACTCTGCGCCTGCAAAGAGCTCTTCAATAGTTAGACACAGTGAGTTATTCTACATAATATCCTTCTGTCATATGCATTAGGCACATTTTTTAGCAATGGAAATTGCGGTCTTTAGATGAGATAACCCAAATTACAGACAATTATCTTATTTGCAGATGGCTTACCAATAGGCATGTGATGAGACAATGACAAAATTCAGCTGAAGGTCTTTGAGACTGTGACTTGGGCTCTTGTCTAGTAAAAAATCCCTCCCAGGCATTAGGAAAGGCAGAAATAGACTGATACATTTTAGCTGATTTGCAGAAGGCTGGAGACTTACAGAAAGTCTCCAAAGCAGTCTATTGCAGAGAGTGCCCTCGTAAGGCTCCTCACTCATGTGTTCAAACTCCCACATAAAAAAAAAAAAAAAGCCACAGAAAAGGCAAATACAGATGCAAATCTGTGGGGAGCTGAAAGATTACCTCAGCTAGTCCTAGCTGATCCACTCTTCAGAAGCAGCCAAACAGGGGTCCCACAGCACCTAAACTTGCCTCTTTCTAGGTCGTTTCCTCAGGGATCTCAAAGCCACAGGCCCACCCACCATCTCCAGCTACTTTTTGCCATAGGCCTGGGGGTTGCTGGTACAAGAGGAAGACTTGCCACCTGAGCTGCCCAGTGTCACCTGTGAAAGAAGGCTCTGAGGTGTTATCTAAAGCACTAGATTGGCTCAGATCACCATGGCACACTTAGACATAAGTTATTCTAGTCATAAGCGGAATCTCCATTGACAAAATGTCCGTTCTCACCAGCTTACCAATTGCCTGAATTCTTTAAATTAGGTGTGGGGACAAAAAGGTCAGTGTCCTTCAGCTGAACATAGTATCCCCGTTTTTCCCCAAGGTCTTCATTTGATGACAACTATAGATGAACACGCGCCATTCGAGCAAAATAACTAGCCTCAAGGAGGACTGGCTTCCATTCCACATGAACAAAACAAATACACAAGGAGAAATGGCTAATTATGATCCCATTTTTCAAGAAAAAAGCCCCAACAGTTGCACAAATGTATAGCACTGGCTATACCTACTTTTGCGTCAAACTTAGAGAATACAAATTTTGCTAACTATAGCTCAGAAAAGTCAAAGACCTGATTTACAAGTGCACTGGGGAATGCAGAATGCTAGTTCATTCAAGACACTTCGATATACCTAAAAATAATCCAGTAAAGAACATTTCTGGGATCCTCAATAATTCTGGGATCCTGGTTTTACCTAAAGATACCTCATTTTTCTCAGAAAAAGCTGGCTTCCTTCATCCTGGTAGATCTCTCATTGTTTTACCCAATTCTCCCATTTTCCCTCTGAATTTCTTTAGTCTTCTGAAATCAGATTATCTTCTCAAAGGATTCATACTGGGTTCAGTAAGAAGTACAGACAATTCATCACTTAAAAATTCCTCTGGGCATATACTAAACACAATACCTACTGTAAATCTCAGCACAGGTCCATATCTTCTCTGTTCCTTGGTAATATTAAAGCTCTCGTTGCTCTACCCCTCTAAAAGCCTTTTTAAAAAAAAAAAAAAAAAGGCAATTTTTTGCACATCTGGGCAGACACATCTGCCAGAATAGAAGCATGAGAAGACAGTGACTCACCTCTTGCCCTCAAGCTTTCTTTGCATGAGGAGTGTGGTTTGTGACTTGTCTCCTTAACATCCTTCCCTCTAGCCAAGCCACTTCCATAAGCAGTATCTGGTTGTTAGCCTGCAGAGTGCCGAGGGAGATTTGTAGGTACAGCACATACATCGGGCATAAGCGAGAGAGCTGATGTGAAGCAAAAGTGTCATTGGGGGTTGGGAAATCAAACTTTCTGTAAAGTCAACACATCTTGCTCTAAATGCTGACTTCTTAACTTCCCCCAATTTCAGAACACAGCTTGTGGACTCCGCATCCCTGGATGGACCAAAGAGATCATGTACATCATAACCAAAACGCCTAAACTACCAGACACTTGAATGTTGGGGTTTTGTCTTTTAATACATGTCACCAAGTCTTAGCTTGGCTGATTGAAAAGAGTATATTTGAGTTCTACATGCAAAGCTGACGCTGTTCACTTCTACACATCCAAAAAAAGGAAGTGAGACTGTAATACAAACACTGAAAGGAAATGGTTTTATTGCACACATGCTCTTTTGGCCACTGCCTTCACATTTCCCACCGGGTGGGAGCACGCCACACAGCATTACACTACAGAGAAGAGATTCACCAGTGAGTCAGGCTAAGTAACTCATAAGATAATACTGTTTGGGTCCTCAAAGACTGGATTCTAGTCTGTAGTTTATCACCAAAGGCTGTAGCAGAGTTCTTCCACATAATTACATTGCCGAGTTTCTAACATATGCCATTTCTCATCCTTACTCTAATGACTTTTCAGCAGAACACAAGTAGCTCCTGAAATGTGTGTCATTTAGATGATGCACAGATCTTCCTTGGGATAAAATAATCAGGTTTTTAAAAATCAGAGAAGTACATTCACAACTTACTTAAATCATGTTAGGAAATATCAATTTCAAATGTGATGTGAACATGGAAATTCAGAAAGATAACAACTTTCTACTTCATGTCTATGAAATGCAAGATATTTTCTCCAATATTTCTCTTGATATTTTCTCCACTAATTCTCCAATTTGGCCATGGCATGAGAATAATACAAGGTTAACAGCACCCCTTTGGTTTTAATTCCTTATTGGAGGCAGCTACAAAATGTTGAGGGGTTCAGAAGGTGCAACTGCAAACCACTATTGCTAATTTTAGTATCTATTCTTGTGCCCTGGTAGCTCAGACTGCAGTCACTTTGACAAGCAGTTGAAAATGAGCTCTGAATGCCATCAGGAACATTCTTGTAAACAGTTTTCCTAACAGTGCACAGTTCTCTATGAAAAACAAGTAAATCCCTACACTCACTAGCAGAGAAGAAATTCAGATATTACCTTCTTCTCTTTTCTGCAAGGGCAGGTAAACACTGTGCCACTGTCACAGACAAAGGTTAGGTCAGACCATGGCCTTTCCTACATCAAAAGTAAGAGTCCTCATGGCATATAACTCAGGAAAAAGTATGTGAAAACCAGTCATCTCCACAGTACAACTGCATATGGGCCCAGTAATCAATTCTTGACAGGGATTCAGGACAGTTGAGAAGGAGGTAGTGTCCTGAACACTCCATCCATACACCACTAGCCAATACAGAGGATATGGACAAGCAGTGGGTGGAATCCCACACAACCAGCCCAAGGGGACCACACTCATGGTGTGTGTCTACTGTAATTTACTTGCGTCACTCCTGGCTTGTGTCCTCTTGGCTTCTTGAACGAGTCCAGAGGAGGCCACGAGGATGATCTGAGGGCTGGAGCACCTCTCCTATGAGGACAGGCTGAGAAAGTTGGGGCTGTTCAGCCTGGAAAAGAGAAGGCTCCAGGGAGACCTCATAGCAGCCTTCCAGTACCTGAAGGGGCTACAAGAAAGCTGGGGAGGGACTTTTTACAAAGGCAGGTAGTGATAGAACCAGGGGAAATGGGTTTAAACTGGAAGAGGGTAGGTTTAGATTAGATATTAAGAAGAAATTCTTTGCTGTGAGTGTGGTGAGATACTGAACAGGTTGCCCAGAGAAGTTGTGGATGCCCCTTCCCTGGAAGTGTTTAAGGCCAGGTTGGATGAAGCTTTGAGCAACCTGGTCCAGTGGGGGGTGTCCCTGCTGATGGCAGGGGGGTTGGAACTAGATGATCTTTAAGGTCCCTTCCAACCCAAACCATTCTAGGATTCTAAGTGAGATTCTCATCTTTCATATTTTTTTAAATAATGTAAATTTGTGATTACAAAGTTAAAAATCTGTCAAGAGTGCCACCTGACGACTCATAAAAAAGATGGCAAAGAGGAAAAAAGAAATTGTTTTTAATCTCATTACTTTGGAAGGTCTGACTCACGGCTGTTAAGTACAAAAGTTGGCAGAGGGGACATAATACATCTAAAAGCTGCCTCAAAAAGTTGTACATCCTGCCCCACAACTTTGATGTAGCTAAAAATTAATTAATATTTTAGAGTGTCTTGGCAGAAACAACTCACCCAAGTCTCAAAGTTCAATTAAGCCAGGAACTGGACCCAATCTGCAGCAGCCCAAAGACATCATTGCCTCGGCACTCACTGAAAATGAACAACAGATGATGCTTTTCAAAAGCAAACCTACTTGATTGCTTTCATATTTTCTGACTCTGATTCGGTGATAAATAAATCACTGAAGCTGATGAAAACTGACCAATTGGCAAGCCCGAGCCCTAGGAGGCAATTAGACCAAGACATTGCAACTGCTTGTATGGTTCCCCAGCACTCCCTTGCCTCCAGCAACTGCTGCAGTAACAATGTGCATAAAAATGTATTTAGAAAATTCATTAGTAACCGTCCAAGTTAATTGCGGCATTAGTACTGCTCAATGTTAAGCTTCTAATTAAAAGATGCCAAATCTATGTCTTTGAAATATCTTTAAATAATATGCATGTGTTTGGGGTATGTATTAGAGGCACAATTGTTTGGTTTTGTTGCTCTTCAGTCATTATACAAACTGCCTCATTTAAGGCCACTTAGATGGTAATGGCTTGTTTTAGTAACACCAAAATAGACAGGAGTAAACACCTTATTCAAAGACAGAAACGCTTTCTTGCATATTTAGGAAAAAAAGTTATTTAAAACATTGTAAACCACAGGTCTATTATAAAATAATTCTAAAGGTATTCATCCACAAGATGCACCTGTCTGGGAAATAGCATCCATA
>NW_010296169.1:46735-50807 GCF_000700745.2 Antrostomus carolinensis | reverse complement strand
AAAGGAAATGCATAGCATGCCTCAGTTCATTTAACCTTTCAGTGAGTACTTCTGGGTTTCTAATGAGCATCCACCATCTCCTGTTTTAACGGATGATACTCAACCTATCTAATCAAACTGCAACTCTGACAGATGCACATACTTTTCACATTTCCAGAGTAGTGTCTCCATGACAGTGATGAGAAACAGACAAAATTTCTCAGTTTTTTATCAATTGACAAAGTTGATTTAAAAAACATAGGAAATGTGCATATTTTATCAAGGCATAGCTGGTTTCAACTTGCTGTAAACAGGACACTAGACTAGCATGAAAGACTGGGCCACTGTATTAACAGTTTATTTGCAGAAAAAGAGTGCAGTTTCAGTTGACCCAGCAAAATTGGCAAGTCAGCCAGAAGTCACTGAAAAGTTTTGGTTGAAATTAATAAAGTCAGGTATTTGTAAAGAAATTATTTTAATGTACTTATGTCTGGAAGTGTGCAATATTCCAGCTAAATTCAGAAGAAACTTGCATACCTTTCACAAAACCAATGAGGGGATGGTGGTCTCAGGTCCCTTTATGGGCAAGTAGTTAGTCAGTCTTCTAAAAGAATTAAAAGAAAAACCAGACAATCCAAAATTCACAGAAACCTAAAAAAAAAACCATGAAGGAGCTAAAGAGACAGAGCTGCCTTGGGGACCAGCTAGCTAAACAGTCCTTGATGGATGTTTGTTGACAGAGATGTATGTATTCATCCCTCCTCCCCTCTCAAACCAGGGGAAGGCCAAAGGCTGTTGAACCTTGAATGGTGAAGCTCTGCAGAGAACAGCTTTGGTCAGAAATGCATGTGTGAGTGACAGCTCAGAGTGAGAAGCCTGGAGAGATGGCTTGCATCAGAAGAAACCTTGAGCACGGCTAAAGAAGTGCAGCAAGAGGTGACTGCAGCAGCTCTCGGAGCAAGCCTTGGGGAGCTCCCCACTGTCCAAAGTGTCAGGGATGTGAGCGAGGATGCTGCCTTGGGTTACCGACTGAAGACTCTGGCATTTAAGGAAGTAGGATTTTAATGCCATTCTGTTTATTTACAAGTATGTACAAAAATATCCAATTCCATTGCATTTGGGTTTTTTTCTCCTACCTGGACTAACTGAAGTGCAGACCCTCTACAGCACAGCCAGGCTCACCTCTTGTAGAGGTGCCTTCTGCATCAGCACGTTTCAACATGTCTGTCACCTGTTGACATCTGTGTAAACAGAGACCTGAGAGATGAAGGAAAGGAAGTTCATAGCATTTATGTTTAGCTGTCGAATGGTCTGGATGAGATTAAGCACCTTAAAATCCTGTTAGGTTTGCTTGGGTGATGTGATGTGCCAACACTGTGCTGTGAACACCTGACTCACAGATAGCCAGTAATGCAGTGAGGAGTGGCAAACATGAGCTGGCAAGAACACGTTCACTAGAGGTTGGTGGATTTCTCACAGAATTATAGGCAGCAAAGGTATTTCCACTCAGCCTAAAACATCTGATGGAATCATATGCCAAGAATATAAAACTCAAAGAAGTTTCCATCCTGCCCAATTTAATACTTGGTTTCCTTGCTATGCAAGATTCATTCCCAAATCTGTTTATTCCTAGCTTTCCTGCAGGCTTCTTTCTATCCTAAAGACATTTCCCCTGCCTTCACAGACATCCTTCAGACATCCTGTATCTGTCATGGTTCCCTGGGGATCAGCTGCCAACGAAGTCTGCACAAGATGGTCAGGACCTAACCTGCAGGGTTAGGAAAGGGCTTCAGACAGGAGAACAAGCAGGACTGGTGGACCCAAACAATTCTGTACAAGGACAACCCAGGAAAAATAGCACAGCTTACAAATAGAAAATTTGAAAGTAATGTTAGAAAGTGCATCTTCACAATTAGAGGGGGGAAGGGGAGAAGACAAGAGAGGTTAAGAAAGTCATTTTTGTGGAGACAAGTTATTAAGTACACTCTATGCTGCATATTATTATACTTTCCTTTGACACACTTCACTGTGATCATAACTACAGTTGGTGAACTACCTGTGTGATCCAAATTGGTAACTCCTGTGTGCCTTTAAGTAGTCTGCTTCCTTCATTAAGTATAAGCAATGAAACAGGAAAAAACAAACAAACAAACAAAAAACCACAACAACAACAAAAAAAAAAACCCCAAAGCAAACCAAACCCCAGAAATATCTGCAGACAGCAACACTGCTATTCACTGACATGCTGACCATGCCTCAGACTACAATTCAACCCTTTTAAAACAGACCAACTGGCCCAACAAATCAGCATCCCATCACCTCTTACTACAATGTTGACCTGTCAAAGTAAAGGCAAAACTTTTCTGCTTACTGGAAAGCAAGTGTAACCACAAGACAGAGCCACAACACTGCTAGTTAATTTTATTATTTGATTCTGTCATGGCAAAGGACTCTGGAAAAATTAAACTAGGGAAGAATTAAGCATTTTAAAAATATCTGTTCAGTGTAAGTGAGGTTATATTCATACAAAGAAGTTTCATATAGTTAAGGATGAATAAATGCTCAAAGTCCAACATACTGCAAAAGCTAGGTTCAGTGGCATGGTTCTGCTTCTGTCATGTTAAGCTAAGATAAAGAATGTTAACTCTGCTTCTGTACAGAAAGTCCTGTTACTTCCTATCATGTCACTGTGTCCAGTCAAAACAAAGCTACTAAAAGTAAAAAGTGTTAAGGAGGCATTTTTCTAATCTAGTAATCAGCATGTTACCGAAGCCAGAAGATGTAAGGCTCTGCAAGGATGATGAGCAGCCTCACTGATAACACACCACATCTGAGCCCACCACAGACTATCCTGCTCCGTCTGCTGAGAGCAAATGGTCCATCAGATTCAGCCACTTGGCTCTCTTGAAAAGTTAATCCAATGAGCTTGAGCACTTTAACGTTTCATCTCTGGCAATATGGCCTGAGATAGGATTTCTCTCTCACCATGCAGATCCCAGTCCACCTAAGGTTAACATCAGTATTTTAGAAACCTAATGAAAAGTTAAGAGCCTTCAGTAAGAAAGCAAAACAGAGCATAATATGATTGAAGCAAGATGCTCTGTTTAACAGTGTTGCACGTTGCTTAATCCTTAGCGGAGCAACTAAGAAGCAACTCAGAATATAATTAATTGCAAACATCTCTGATGTTGAAGTAATAACAAATGGTAGCAAATGAATACAAATAAAACAAGTACCATAAATGAGCACATGCTGATTCTTTGCCATATCTGGGAGTCTAACTGAGGCCTTCAGTGGCTCATGGGCACAACCACTGCCTCGGGGTAAGGCATATTCAGGAAATTTTTCCCAAGCCTTTTTTATCTGCACTGAGAATGAGCCAGCTCACGCTCCTCTATTTTCCAGTCTTGACATGATACTGAAGAACTTGCTCAGCTGCATATTAGCCATAAGCAATAGGAAGAAGATGTGTGTGACACACCTTTTAATGAAGAAATCAAAAAGAAATGAAAATCCATTTAGAGAGAACTCCTATGCACATATATCACACAACACTAAGGGAAGGGAAACAATTTCCCAGTTCCCTCCTCAGGATCTCTTCACAGATTAGTAGAGAGGCTGCTTGCAAGAGTTCCATCCATTTCTCATGCTCCACAGGAATGTCAATAACCCCTCAGGAAGGAATGCATGACAGACAGATACATGCACTGGAAACAACATATGGGTAATTGATCTCTGTGCATCATTAGGAAAAGAGAGTAAGAGTCAATGCAACTAGCAATACAACTGTATCACAACGTGGCAGCTCGACAGATGGACTCCTAGTGAGGAAATCAGAAGCAGCTGGAGTTGTCTCCCTGCAACACATTAATCCTCAAGCTGAATTTTGTCACAGAACAAAGGCAGACTGATTAGCAGTGCCCAGTATTCAATTCTGGAGCCTGGAGCACCCCAATGGGAGTCAGTAGCCTTCCATTTTCTAGGACACTCTGGGAGACTCCTGTTCTTCCCATATACAGCACCTTCCTGTGCGTTTCCAATAGCCAAGAACTCAAAATGCAAGGTCTGGCACAAAATTACTTTGAATTGTCAA
>NW_010296169.1:16459-46695 GCF_000700745.2 Antrostomus carolinensis | reverse complement strand
GGGCAGGTGGGGTGTCTGCCTTATGCATAGGGGGAAAGAGAGAAAAAAGAGAGGCTGGGTGAGGCAAGTGTGTGTCAGCCTCCTAAGAACAAAATCCAGCAAGCCAGGAGCTGCAGCAGAGGTCACGGGGCAGCAAGAGGAAGGAGGGGAGGCACACGTGGTTCCCATGAAGTCCTCTGGATCCTCCCACCCTCCCAAACACACACATGCAAGGAGGTGAAGGGGAAGAAAGGCATTAATCAAAGGCCTAACCAGCTGCAATTCAAGTTGGGGATGAGGCAGCATGAGGTATGGGAACACCCTGATGCTTGGCTGGGGTACATGACTTACAGAAGTTTGGAAAGAAGCTGCCAGATTCAGCTCACATAAAACAAGCAGAGTGTGCGGTGGGGCAAAATGAGGAGTTATATTCATCACTGAGAAAGCTCACATGTATGCATTTAGAAATGAAATGCTAAAAAGAGCTGATGATGTTCAGCAGTATTTCCTGACAAGATTAATAAAGATATATTTATTTCCCTAAAGACAAGGGCTATTTCCAGAACTAAAAATAATAATAATAATAAAAAAAAATGTAAAAGCCCCTACACCTCAATTGAGTTAGTAACCAAATTTTTTAGGAGGTTTTCTCTTCTGCTTTCCTGTGGAAGGCAGATTGCTCAGTAACCAGAGAGAGGAAAACTGGCCTGAGAAATATTTCTGTTCTGTTAGCTGCAGTCCCTTAGTGAAGTGTGGCAGTTCTTCACCCCGGTGAACCACCACATTAGCATTTCATGCATGAGTGTTCACAGGATGGTTTTATCAGTCCTATTAATTTGTTGCATTTACCTATGGAGGGGGCTCACGTTGACAGATAGATGAGGCCATGATGGCTGTAGCTGGAGGTGCTCAGGAGCACCCTGACTCCATTTTCACCAGATCACTTACAACACCTTTGGTTTTTGTGGTTGAACATCACAACATTCAGCCGCTCCAGTCATTAGGTCTTTCTTCTCTCTTCTGACAGCTGGATATAGAGCCCCTACAAAAGGGCAGAAACATCCTCTCTCCATCTGCAGAATGGACTCATGTCTTCAACAGGGAGAGCTGCTGGCAACCCTTTAGACATTGGGGTCACAGGCTTAGACCCAAGCTTGCCACACGCTGTCTGTTCATGGTATGCAGCAGTTTCAGCCCTGGACAGACATCTTAGGATGGATTTTTCTCATTTGAAATGTAAGTAAGGTTTAAAATGTCACTATGTAGAAATGCAGTTTTTATAACTACCACTGTTTCCTTCTGAAGCCCAGTGTAAAAGACTAGAGCAGTATACAAATTATTGAAATCTGAATCTGAAAATGAGCACGTTTTCACAAACGCACATGGGCATGCACGTTAGAAAGATTCATCAACTAACAGAATCCAGAAACGATACTAAAACGTAAGTAATAAAATAAAAAGTTATTTTTATATCGATGTCATCTTTTAGCACAAGAGCAAAGCTCTTTAGACATATTAATGAATTAAGCCTCGTAACACTCCTGAGATTTAAGCAGTGATTAGCCAGCCAGTATAGGTAAAACAATGACAGATTCTATAGAAAAAATTAAATGCCCATTTGTTGTTGATACCTCTGAATGCTATCAAATTATAAAGAATAATTCATATTAATTGCAACATCATAACTGATTAACTGCACACTCTCACTCCTGGGATTTTTTCAAAATTAAACCTTCCAAGTATTTATCTTTCTATGAAAATTTTTCCCCAGATCTGGCTTTATTTTAGAGTTGATCCAATTTTGTTTTCTCACCTCAATTCTACCTTTATCTGTGATGACTTCCTTAGTACACACAGGTGTTAAAAATCCACGTTGGAGGTAGCCTTCTGATTTCTATTTTTCTAATTCTGTGTTCTGGTGCCTTCCTTTCTAATACAAGTATTTTCCAGGATTCTAAAATCTCAGATGGAAACTGCCTGTGTCTAATTTCACTTTAATTACCTCTCATTCATCGTGAGCCTTTAAGCAGACTGGCCTGCTTTCTGGGATATTAAAAAGTTTCTCCTACAGAATCAAGGACTGTATCTTCAATAGCTGCATGGGTTTTTTCTTCACCAGGCTTAGAGAGTTTTTACATTTAGCACCTCTTGGTCTTGGTTTAGAGGTGTAACAGAAAGCAAGTTCTCTTTAACAACAGCGCTGAGAAAGGACAAAAGAATACAGTTTTATTTGTAATAAAACCTAAGAGTGTGCAAAGAAGATCCCCAAAATATGAAGCTGCCACTTATCTACAAAAGCTGCACCATCTATGATTAATACTAACTGGGACTCAAGGACGCTACAGCCACCGGAGGGCTAACATTTTACAATTCAAACAGAAGATGCAAGTTGAGAGAACTGAGACATTAGCTGTGGGGTTCAGACACAGCACATGACCTAGTTCTTTATGCAAGATTTCATGAAATCAGGCTTCCTGTTACTAGTCCTCCATAAAGCATAAACCTGGCTCTTTCTGAGTAAAACGTTAGTAGTATTTAGCTTCTTGACAAACAGTTCACAGTTTTGTTTATGGTAAATGTTACCTACATGACCTGTGTGCATGCCGAGTACCTGATTTCACTCTGGACCAAGTGTAAATGCACTCAACTACCTGGCTCACAGGCAAGGCAGGTACTTAGTATTTGAAGCCACCAGAAGAGAATATTGACCATAATCCCCCTCAGCCTGGGACTGGACCACGGTCTCCACCTAAAGATATATTTGTGTAAATACTGGCTAACTGCTATCTACATAAGTCTGCATTAATTGTTCTGAAAACCAGCATTATTTTATACTCGGCAGCCTGCTGATTCATGATGAGAGAAATAAGCTATACAACAAAAACCTGAACAATGTCATATCTAAAAATAGCCAGCAGTTCAGACCAGTGCAGTAACAGCACTGTAATATTGTTACTAATCACAGGCCAACAATTGCAGATCTTGGAGCTAAGAGCAGATTTCTGAGAGAAGCCAGAACAAGATGTACTCATAAAGACAAAACACTGTGGGATGCTATCATGAAGATGGCTGCATCAGATCAGCCTCATACTGAAATGCAAGGAGAACCTCTTAAATCATTAGTAAAGCTGCAGCATCTCATTATTTTTAATAGCTCTTGATATGAACACCGGTGCCAAAGTACATACAAATATCCCTACTCAATAACCTCCAGAGTTCAACACTGGGCTCCACAGCGCTAGACCTCCACTTACAGGAGCAGGAAGGCTAAAACAAAGGCACAATTAACTCGCAGTACACCTTCTTCCCCAGCTTCACTTGCCACATCTGGGATGAGCCTTCCCGAGCTGCTCATCAGCCCCCCCGGGGCTTCAGCAAGCGCAGGTCAGCACAACCCCTGTGACTTCAACAAAGCTGCATCACCATCCGCCCATCCGTGGTACAGACACAAGGCACAGCGAGCACAGAGGGAGGGTTTGCAAGTGCCCCTTAGCGCTCTTTTCACAGCAGAGGGGGCGAAGAGAGCTGGGAGAATCATGCACAGGCAGAAAGCCTGCAAGGGAGGATTGGGAATGAAAAGGGAAGCTTGAGCGGACCAAGGGCAATCAAAGGTGGGAGAGAATGGCAAAGCATGTTTGCCAGGACTAAAGAGGGTGCTCCTGAAATGCAAGAGAACTGTCAGCACTCTCAGAAGAAATGTCAAAGTCTGGGTAAGAAGGAAGACAGAAATGATGTCCTGAAACAAGGAAGTTTCTACAGTGCTTGGCTGCTCTCCTGCCTCACTAATCGAGAGACAGTGCAGGGCACACCAGCTAGTCACAGTAACTGTCTCTGCTGAAGCTGGAGTAACATCACCATGCCAGGGGAGCACATAGACACTGGCTTCCCAGCAGCCCCTCTGGAAGAGGCACATCTCTGCACATACTTGTTTTCTGCCTGCACACATTTCTCACTTCCATCCTCGCTCTCAGGAGCGGCAGGATAAAGCCTGTGTTGGAAAGCCACACGCCTAAGCCTAGGAGCAGGACCTGCCACACTCTGCCATGCTTCCCAAGACTGCAAAACACGTCCCAGACTTCTGCTTGCCCATGCAGGGAACTTGGTAAGATCATACCACAACAGCAGCACTTTTGACAGACTAAGGAAAGTGGAAAAAAGGACAACAATTGAACAAAAAGATTGCACCATCCACCTGAATGAGGAAAATGGCATTTGTTGTTGTTACGTTCCAGCTGTGTTGTTCTTATTTTATAATGTCGGTTCCCAAACCCTGTAGCCTGCATTTCTGCAAGGGCATTACTGTGGCGATCATCAGACTCCCAGATTTCTCAAACTTTTCTAAAATTATCTTAAATGCATTAGAAAATTACAGGGTATCATTTTAAAGGAGGGAAAATGAGACACAAAAATATCAGTGCCATAATATCTGCCAATTTTGGTTTCATTTTGCACAGAACTTTGCACTTTTATAGCACTTAATACATTCACAGTGCATCTCTAATTGATATGGTTTCCTGTTGGATCACTCGGTTCTTCTACACAAATTTTCTAAGAAGTCAAAAGTTCTTTGAGGAGGAACAGGAGTAAAGTTTGGCTTCCTGAACTCTCATGTCTTACAGTCGGGAAGCCTTGGTGCTTGCGAGCTCTGACTTAAGCTTTTCGCAGAACTAAGCCTTCCACCCATCCACTTTTGGGGGCCAAACCTGGTTGTCTAGAGCTAACTACCTGCACAAAAAAAGGAAACATCCTCATCCTACCCCTTCCAGGCTAGGCACACCAGCACGCCAGGCTGTGCCCCACACGCCTCTCAAGTGAGAGCCACCTTGTGCCTAGCTGTCCTCAGAGGAACAGAAACACATCCACTCTACCTGGTGACTTTCTTAACCCATGGACCAGCAAGGGCTAAGGGGTAAAATGGGTATTTGTGTTCCTAGATTTGTGTTTTGGAGCAGAGGGGAGTCTAAAGGCAAACCGGGGAGCCGAGACCCTTCCCCAAGCCTGTGAGACAGGACGCAATACAACCACAGTTGCGCACCACATCCTTCATTCCTTGCAAGAACCAAAAACCTCTCTGTTGTGTACTACAAAAAATTTTTGCTCTTTTTCCTCACAAGAAGCCAGGTCCTTGCAGCTCACCAGCCTACTCTCAAAGATGAGCAAACAGACAAAACCAAACTATTTCCCTTAATCTTGCCCTTTAAAATGGATGAACTCTTCCCCCCGCCCCAAGTTCTAAACAAAGAATTCAGCTCGAGTCAGATATTCAGCATTATCATCTCTGCTTAGACACTTGAAGGATCACAAAGTTACTACCACGAGAATGCCAGCCTTCCAACACTCTATTCCAGCTCTCATAACTTTATAATGAATCCCACAATGATGCTAAAGGACTCAGTGTCTGGATCGGCGTCATCAGATGACCACATCACCTGCCAGTAGGAAAAATAAGAATGCCAAAGTTCAAAGTTTTTAGATCTCATAGAGAAAAGGTGAAATGGGATCTCAATACATCTGACAGCTCAGGAATCATAAGATGAATTAAAAAAGCAGGTTTTTTTAGTCAGTCTCAGTTTTTTTAAACACTAGACGTCAGCAATTCTGCTATTTGCCCCAAAATACCACATCTACCAAATCTAACTATACTGGCACTCTCAAAAAAAATTTTTTTTTTTTTTAAAAAGGAAATAGAGTGCAATTAGAGTTAGTAATAAATTTTAAGAAGTACATGAATAATGAATAAATGCTAATTTTACCTCCCTTCCTGTGCCCACTAAAATTTGAAATATACCTAGTGGTCCTTTCTGCATTACATTTAATAGGCCTTTTTCCACTACATGAATTTGAAACAGCACATTTGAATTCTGCTCATGGAAAATTTCTGTCCCATCATTGAGCACAAAGGCATATACTGAAAACAAAACCAGAAGTTGCCAGTGAAAGTCACACTTCAATTAAAGACATTTTTGGTTACAAAGTAGGATATTTGCACCTTGCAAATGGACCAGAGCCATTTTCCTTCTGAGCAATATCCTGCAAACATTCTTCCACCTGTGTGACTAAATTCCATTAATTTAGTGTGGTAATTCTCTAAGTAGGTTATCTGCATGGTTCAGCTTACTTAGTTCATTTTGAAATCAAAATATATTTGAAAAGTACACCAAAATGTCAAAACTTCTTGCAGAGCAAGAGCAGCATCTGATGCTGAGGACTATGTGGCACTAAGCTATCCTCTGCCTTCCAAGATCAGTAACAAAACTCTTAAAAATTTCATTGCAGAGTTTCGCAAACTGAAACCTTTATCTGGCTTTACTTCATTACACAGCTTCACACATTCACATCACAGATGACTAAATACTGCCCAAACTGCTTTAAGTCTGAAAAATCCCCAAAATAAAATAAGCTTGATCTTTGAAAGTTTGTCTCAACTGGAGTTCAAGGGAGAGTTTTGTGGCATATGGTAAAATGGGTTTTGGTTCAAAGAAATTTTGGATCTCCTTGATCCTGACCATTGTCTGTGTTTTACCTCAGCATTATTTATTTATTTATTTATCCCAGTGTGGTTTGAGAAGTCTCACTGATGGCACTCGAGCACAGGAAAGCCAGTCACTAGACCTGAACTCTGTCAAGCACTGATAGAAGATGCAAAATTCACAATAAGATTCTATTGCCTTTCAGCTCCCCCATCCTCAAGGTTCATGGGGGTTTCAGCATAAATTAAATCAGTAATTGCCTTCTGGCTGCCACTGCTCCAAGCAAGCTCCAGGCACACTCCTCAGGCTCAGCTAATGAGAAGGGATGACTCAAGAGAAAGCAATGCAATCATAGAATCACAGAATGGTCTGGGTTGGAAAGGACTTTAAAGATCATCTAGTTCCAACCTCCCTGCCATCAGCAGGGACACCCCCCACTAGACCAGGTTGCTCAAAGCCTCATCCAACCTGGCCTTGAACACTTCCAAGGAGGAGGCATCCACAACTTCCTTGAGCAACCTGTTCCAGTGTCTCACCACCCTCACAGGAAAGAATTTCTTCCTAATATATAATCTAAACCAGTGTCATCAGTGGTTTCTTTCAGCTTAAATTTTCTTTCAGCTTAAAGCCATTTCCCCTTGTTCTGTCATTAACTGCCCTTATGAAAAGTCCTTCCCCAGCTTCCTTGTAGCCCCTTCAGGTATTGGAAGGCCACTATAAGATCTCCCTGGAGCCTTCTCTTTTCCAGGCTGAACAGCCCCAACTCTTTCAGCCTGTCCTCATAGGAGAGGTGCTCCAGCCCTCAGATCATCCTCGTGGCCTCCTCTGGACTCATTCTACCTACCAGGTCCATGTCTTTCTTGTGTTGGGGGCTCCAGAACTGGACACAGTACTCCAGGTGGGGCCCCATGAGGGCAAAACAGAGGGAGAGAACCCTCAATCATTTCTGAGCTTGTGCTCATATCCTAACACCATCTTCCTCTGCCTTCCCCCCAGGCTGAAATTAGAGCTAGAAATATAATTGATGTTGCTGAATTGACAAGAAGAGAATGAATGCCATGATGTTTTTCTTGTATTCCAGAACCAGTGTTGGAAGAGAGTGTGATCTTCCCTCAGCTGGGGACAGGGCTTGGGCCATACCCTGCTGCACATCACATCCAGAACTGCCTACAGAAACCACCTCACAAGCACACGAGGGGACTCAGCTGGTATATTAAGAAATGCAACTTATGGCATGCAAACACCATATGGCACAGTTTCCTTTCATTTCACTCCACTTCGTATCTTGTAGTTGGAAAAAAAAAAAAATCCCATGCTATCTATTGGAGGGGACTTGGGTTACAGTAAAAGTGGAGACCAACCCATCAAATCAGCATTCACTCACTTCAATTAATAAACATAGAGAGATACCAATCTGTGACCAGGATGGAAGATAAAAACTGAATTCAGTAACATCATGGAAAAAAGTGGCATTCCTCTGTCAAAGAAGGATTTCTTCATAAAGCAGGAAAGCAATTTCCCAGCTGTTCAAAATCATCTATGCAACAAGAAACTAATATAGTGAGATCCACATACAAGCCCAGTGATCCAGCTAGAATCGCTGCCCCTTTTATTCATGACTGAAACTCTTAAGAACTGTATCACTGCAGGGCTGACAGATCTCTTAGCTCCATGAGAGGACACAGGTGTGGATTACGTGTCATTTTGCAGAGGTGAAGCAAACGTTGTTTTTTTTTTTTATCAGTAAAGTGCAGAAATGTTCCGAATTCTCTGAAAGAACATCTGTGGGAGATAACAGGGCAAGGTGGTGGGAAATCAGTATTTCTATTGCTCTTTGGAAACTGGAAGAGAAGCAGTTTTTGCCAGATATCACCAGAAGTGTGTGGCAGAACCACAAAGGGAATTTCCATTTTCAGACTAGTATCATGCCTCTGTTGAACTCTAAAACTTGCCTCTCAGTGCTTGGGAGTGTGCCCCTGGCACAAGTGAGGTGGTCTCAGGTGGCAAAGGCAGAGAGAACCAATACACCCCAGGTATGCCCTGGCAGACTGTTGGAAGGGCAGTTGTGTGGCCATAAGGGCTGGCAAGTCAAAGCCAAACTGTGATGATCACTGTGCCCCCCCTCTTTGCCTCCTGCCACCTAGAGACACAGGCTATGACCAGCATGGGAAATCCTTCATTACCTATTTCACTTGCTTGGAATATTGGGGAGAACCCTAAAACAAGCCATTAAGTACTGAAGTCCAACTTATTAGTTTGGTTTGGGGTTTTTTTTAATTTATTATGGTGATTAATGACTTCCACCTCAGCACAAACACACAGAAAAGCCTGGTACAGTCTCCTTAATGGAAATGCAGAGCTGAAAAACATGTTTGTCAATTAGAAAATCCCCCACTAAAGGGTCTGACTCAAAGTAATGAAACAATTACTGTCAGATGTTGTTATTTATGAGTTATAACACAGTGGCACTCTCAGTCTAGGGCAAGACCCCACTGTGCCTGGCACAATACAAGCACTGAACAGAATACAGAATCTAAGCGGTTTTGTTTGCAGAGCCATGGCCTTATGCCTGTTCCTACTGATACTCTTTAAAACTTGCAAGCAAAAATTATATTTATATTAAAATTAGCAATGATAACATCAGCAGTTATTCCTCCTATCAGGAGGAACACTGGTCACTTGGTTTGGGAGTGCCTTTCCCCATCAGTGTGGCAAGGAGGTCACCCTGCCCCGAAGACGGGAATACAGAAGGAAAGCATCACAGCTGGTGCACAGGCCTTGGCTTCTGCAGACAGGGCTGCAAGAGCAAAGCAGGACTTGTCCCCTCCCCTACCTCCAAGGCAACTGCCTTTTTTTAAAGGCAAGGGCAGCCCCTGACTACTGCCAGCCTGAGAGAGGAAAGACGACAATACTTAGAAACCAAGGCACAGACAGGTAACAGCCCCATGACCTCAAAGGTCAGCTGAAGTTTTCCAAGTGAGATGTTGCACCGTCTGTCAGCACTGGATGTAACCAAGAGTAAGAGTTTCAACTGAGACAGGAAGCATGGATGCTGAGCCTAGGGGAAGACAGCTCTACTAAAACTTGGGACACTTTCCATTTATACATTTTGCCATAAATCCCAGCATATTCCTACAAGCCAGGGGCTGGAAAGCTTTTGCTCTTTTTGCCCTGAAGGTTTTTGTACATATTTATATACAGGCTTGGCAATACCAATCAATCTGTTAGTCGCTGTCCTTATTTTTTCCCCCCATAGCAAAACTAAAATATTTGGTAACATTGCTTCAAGATATCCAAAATCTATCAGTTTGTAAAGGCAAAAGGAACACGGAATGGAATCTGATCTAGAAACTATATAAAAAAAGAAAGTAACCAAAATACTTTAAATAGTGTCCCATCAATAATGCAATCACATTGCAATATCCCAACTTTGAAAAAAATGTGTTGTTTTTTTTCTCAGAGCATGTATGTTAGTTATTATGTTCTATCTCAAATAAATGTGCACAACTTTCATCTCAGCTGTGCATGAAAGTAAGGGTGTGAGGCAGAGGTCTGTCTTCCAAGGTAATGAAATCCAACTCAGGCCACTACAAAGAAATACACCTATAATAGTTATAAAACTGAAAGGTGAGGGAAAAAAAAAAAAGAAAAAGAAAGAAATCACGTTATATAATTTGGTATTTTAAAGTAAAAAAAACAATCAAGTTTCTTCAAGGTTTTGGGTAACTTCATGGGCTCCCATGGGGGCAGAGGGAACAAAAACAAAACCCAAACCTAAGAATACTCTAGAAATAGGAGATTTAGAATGAAGTAGGACAGATGCTATGAAAGTGTTCAGACTGGTACATTTTAAGTGTGTACAGTTACCACTGCTTTCTAGAAATTGTTTACCTAGAAGACACAAAAGGGTCAAAGGACCATGAGGATGGATGGCCTGGAAAGATCAAAAGTGACCATACTTTTTGTTTCCATTCTTCCCACTATTGAAAACTGCAGAGATAAAGTTTTGTCAGCGACAAGGAATGCAAAATCTCTATTATTAGCAACATCAACTAAATCCACCCCTCCAAAAGGTAGATGTCATTCTTCTGTATTTCTTCTCTTACAAACTTCTCTTCTCTGCTGCCTGTTTAGAAAGTGCAGAGTTAGTTGGCCAAGTCATCTCAACTACACGCAACACAGCCTAAAGCCCGCAACAAGAAAGCAAGAAGAAAGCAGTGGTTTTTTTACAGCTCAGGACTGGTGTAAATTTGCCAGACCTGAGTGGCTGACACTGTGTTATGTTTTTAATTTTCCAGAAGAGGGCTACACATACAAGTGGGTGCCAGAGACAGAAACTCCACCATTTCAGTCATCTCCCTTATCCACATTTTTCCTGTCCTAACAGAAAAAAGAGCAAACTCTGACAGTACTGCCAGGTCATCTTGTCTAATTCTCTCTCTCGGGAAGACAGACACCACCAGCTAGGACACAGTCACACAGAAGATTTTCCTGCCCCACATTTCCAGGCAGCCAACGTGAAAGGCAGCAAGAAAAACTGCTGCAGTGAAAGCCCTGCTTAAGCCTTTATATTTATCTCTTAGTGGATTCCTTTCTTCTTCTTGTATATTTTCTTACAAAGCTAAAAATACTTCGGCGGTGAAAGCCATTAATAATGGAGATAATTGCATTGTGGGATTTGGTGTCAAGTTAACTGTTTAGGGAAGTAACAGGAAAACAAGGGTCTGGTTAACACTGCACCACCCGTTGAATTCAAAATAGCACCGAATTAATATAATGGGGGCAAAACAAGGGTTTGCCTTAAACACAGTGCTGAAGCAGTCTATCAGCTTTTCTGACAAACACCTGTTCCGCTTTTTGCCGCTTCCCAGTTCGCAGACACACAGACATTTTAGGCCAGCAAAGCACACAACGTGCAGCTCTGATCTCTTGTACCACACAGGACACACAAGTCACCCAGGAATGCCCACAGTGACTTCTGAGCCTCATGAGCAAACACTGACCTCAGGAATTTGTAGATTAAATAAATCCCAGGCCTGGTTATGATTTGCACTAAGGATGGCCTACATCCATTCAAGGCTTTTTTTACCCCACTAGGATAGATGTGAGATGCACGAACAAAGTCCGGCCCCTCTTGGGAAGGCATCTCATGCTTTGTGTCTCAATCTCTTACCCTCTTAAATGTAATTCACTCTTCAACACAGATTTGCTGCGGTGCATAAGCAGAAAGAGAAAGTAAAACTCCCAGTATGCTGCTACTTGTGACTTAAATAATTACATGAATCTCAGCCTTGAGCAGTAGAAGGGTAGAGAATATCCCAGCACACCTCTAGCCCCAGGAGTGGTATCAATGGATGCATAGTTTGATGGACAGGGCTCCAAAGCCAGAGGGGAGCTGTTGCCTTTCAGATGGAGTACCTGACAAAAACTTAACTGAACTGGATGTAAATCTTACAGTCTCAGTCTTCCCAAGAGGAACTATGTTAGGTCAGAGGAAGCCAAGAGCAACTGCTCACTGATATTTGCAATGATAACACTATTACAATGCACTAAAGAAGTTCAAAACCCAAGCACAAGCCAGGATAGTTTCCCTCCAAGGATTTAACAGCCTCCCTTTGCCTATATGTTTTTGGGGTTTTTTTAAACACACGCACACTGCATTGTCATTTATTATGCTTAATTATCCATTTTTTTGTGGATTTGAGATCCTATTTCTTAAATCTTCTTTTATTACGAAAACTAATGGATGACATCAGAAAAAACTGAGACCTTGCAGTATTCCCTCTTGCAAGGCAGATATGGGAGAGCCCTAACGCAGGTCATCCACACTGCTGGGTAAGCACTCCCTGCTACAGGTGCTGTGTACTGCTTCTACTCTCATCCTGAGAAACCCCGAGATCCTTATACAGGCAGGGAATTACATCTACATCAGTGGATGTAACCTTCAGACACCGAGTCTAACATGGAAGGCAAGCCTAGTTCTCACTGTGCCACATGGTGAAAACCACTAACCTAACCCATAGAGCCACCTCCTGGAACAACTGACTTCCCCAGTTATTGCCACCTGATACACATTAAGGGTGAGAGTTGCCTTAAGATACCTAAACCCATGCATTTAATGCCTGAGTGGTTATCTTTAAAACAATGGCACAATAATACACCATTTTGTGGAACCTGAGGTTTCTGCAGTCTTCTGGCAGGATCACCTGTCCTGTATGGCCCTGTAAGAGAGTTGCATCCAAAGAAATACAAGCGTTGGAATAAGTGCAAAATACCACCAATAAATGCTCAACAAGCACATCAGTCATTAGATACTTTTCAGTTTATCAAAGAGGACAGATGAACCAACAAAAATTAGTTTATTCTAGGAGCTGTCTTTGGGCCATTCTACCCGAGGTGTATGGCTTCCAAATACAGCATTGCTCTGGGCTGCACGGACAGATCCTGCCAGGCACCAAGCTGTGTGGACTTTCTACACAGTGTCCATACAGCCCCAGTCTGTCAGGAGTGACACCTACTATTTTGCCAGCATATTTACATACACTAATTACAGCAACACCTAACCAGGAGGAGATGTTCCCTGGGGCTCCCACCACAGAGCAATGACGGGGCACAGTCTGGCTACTGTTAAAGCACTAGGAAGAGGCCTCCTTTCACAGCACCGCTGAGGTGCTCAAGGTTTTCACCAACAGGCTGTAGCCTGACGTTTAAACACTGATAATAAGAAAGAGTTCTCACAGACCCAGGACAAATCCAGTCATACACATCCCCGTTAGCTCATAATTTATCTACACAACTTAGAGGTCATAAGCAGTCTTCTTCTAAACAAAGTGTAAATTGTCTTATTTACATCACTGTATTGGGGGCTTTCTTATATTTAAAACCCCTTTGATTACCACTGGAGATTAGATGGCTGACCTGGGCTATCCCTGTGTAAGATTCAGCTACCTGAAGTTAGGCAAGGAGTACCCCCAGCCAGGTAGTCAGTCCCAAACCACGCTGCAACAAAGCAGGAGTTCCCACTGGGCCACCTAACTCCCAACATTTTGCTGCTTCATGTATAAAGAAAAAATACAATACATTTTTTAAAATGGATTTTGCTTGTCTGCTTCTTTTGTTTTTCTTCTGGTGTTTTTTCCTAATTGAGTTTTCTCAGTTCTTACTTAAATAAAGTCAGCTGCTTTCTGTCCTCTGTATGCATGCATTGCTCGCATAAACTATTCCTAGTCAGCTTTGCTTACAGAAACCAGCCTTGCCCTACCCGCAAAATGCATTTACTATGGATGACCACACAGTCAGGGGACAATCACATGTAATAACTTGTTCCACTTTCAGTTATTGTCCTCTGTCCCTCACAAGAACATCTCCAGCCCTGAAATCCCAGGTTATTGCATTGTCAACAGCTATTCTGAATCTAGAGATTCACACATTCTTATTCTGAAGAAATTTCACGTTGTCTTCTCTTACAGTCAATACAATAAGAATACTCATTAATCCTGGCTATTATATCAGAAAGGAAAATGATATAACATTTAAAGTAAGGTGACAACTCTCAGTTATTGTAATCCACTTAAAAATTAGTACAAGATACAACAGGCTAGGACCTTTGATAAATCCGTTGCTCATTTACACCACTCTATGTGGGCATTCAAGTCAGCACCAGTGAATTTTTCTAAAACACATTATAATAGATTCATAAACTGAGTCAGCTGCTAACTCCAGCAATGAATGCTCAAAACTAGCCTTTGCAAAACAAGAGATGAGTGAGGAACAGGACAAATATATTTGGAACACTGTAAACACAATCTTTCTCTGTTTTTTTTAAATTGAAGGAAAATTGTGAGGTGCATAAAGCCATTCCACTGCGTTTACCAGTCAGTGCTGCAAACAAGAACTACAGAAATGCTGATTGACCTATTTTCTGATCTTGCATGAACTTTAAAAGTAAAACAACTCCAGTAAATACTGGTATTATCACATCTAGCTCACGTCATCTAATTAATCACTGGTAGTTATTACTGCCAAACTCTTGACTGTCAGGATATAAACACAATCTGTCCTATGTTAACAGTCACCTCTGCAGGCTGATGACTACTTGTTCAGCACACACACAATACAGCTTGCTGTCATGGAGGCAAAGAGTAAGGCCTCTGTAAGAGGGCAGAAGACACAGTCAAACTAAAAAGTGTTTGAGCAAATGAAGAACATTTTTACTCCTAGACTGCAACCACAGCAGACCACCTAGTCCTGTCTGGAAAAACAGCTGACAGCAGTATCTAAATACAGGTGAGTTGTACTCAGGAAGCCAGTGTTCCCATAGCAGTCCAGAAGGACAATGTTCTCCCAGCAAGGTGAGAAGGGTTAAATAGGTACCATTAACTTGGAGAGGCAGATGGCTTCTGTCTTGATGTAGCAACTGTAGGAGTTAGCCCCTGGAGAGAAACGAAGTGTCAGCTGAGCAGCAAGCTCCTGAACAGCACTGAAGTCAGACTAGAGGGTTGTTTCTGTTTCTAGAAGTGCAGCCCAGCAGTTGTTTATCTGCTAAAGATAGCCTGAGAGCCTTCCTCAAAACTAGACTCCTCCTCCTCTTGCATGAATGCAAAGCCTCCCGGGCTGCAGGACCATGTCCTGCCCAGCACCAAGCCAGACAGCCAGTCTGCCAGCAATCAGCCTACTCAGCCCAGCTCTCCAGGATGGACAGAAGGTACAGGAGGGCACCCAGTGCTTACAGTTTTTCTGGAGGCTGCTCTTTCTGAGTAAAGATGTGTGGGCAATGTTTCCAGGCTGAATTCTGATAGACAAATATTAGTGAAAAGGCTGGAGGCCCCGCAGGAATACACAAGAACCTGAAACTGTAGAGAAGGACCTAGGTTTGCTCTTTTTCTACTTATCCACTTTTTCTTTATAAACTTCATTAAAAATCCTATTTAAAACTTCTATAAATGGTTAGAATTTTCATCACAAGATTACTAAGGCCAATGAAGGGAAGATAAACCCTTTGTTCCTCCTCCCTATACAGTCACACACAATCAAGCTTAAAGTTCAATAGACATGAGTGCTTACAGATTGTAGATGCCCTAAGCTCTCCCAGGGAGGGATCAGCCACATCTCGTTCTCAGGCGCGCATAAAAAAGAGCAAAAGAATAAACCAAATAATTTCACTAATGCACTTCTTGATCAAACAAAAGAAAAAAGCAATCTTCATTGCTTCTGCACTGCAGAGCAATCTTCTCTGAAGGAGTGCAACAACTAGCTTGTCTTTTTTTTTCCTTTTTATAATGCTGTCTTTTTTCCAAAGTGTTCTAGATCTTTTATTCATGGTCAGTTCATTCCTGATCTCTGCACTGGCTCCATCCAAGAGGCACATTATGCATGGCCCCACTACACCCAACTGCAACCGTTCTGGCGCTGCAGGTTGCATTAGCTGTACCTTGAGGACACAGCAGTTGCTGCCCACTAGGACTGAGTGCGAGGCACACACTGGTGCCTACCTCACACTCAGCTTCAGTCAGGCCTGGGTTATACTACACACAGATGTCCCTTCAACACACTGGGCACCCATGTGGTGTACACACATGTTACATGGTCTCCTTGAGCAGCTGAGCTCAACTCAAGGGGACTTGGAGCAGGAGAGGGGCTGCAGCCATACATTCTTGCTGAAGATATTTCAGATGGTGACACTGTGTCTTCTCCTCAGTCCCACTACACAAACCACAGATGTGGCTTAGTGCTGTGGCCATCCTTTCACAGGACCAACAAGTGGCCCATCACATCATCCAACACGTGGTGCCTCCCTGCTGGGAAAAAAATTCTGCTGTGCTTAACATGAGGTTTCTGAGCTCCCATGCTTAGCTGTCTTTTGTCCACTGGAGCCTGCAAAGAGACTTACTACTAGGTATGAGTGTGACCCCATCCACCTCCTCCTTCCTGGCACCGTGATCCAGTTAGTTTCAGAGAAGGCTGCAAGGGAGCCATGCAGTGGGAGGAGATGCAGGAGGGAGTGCCTGTTCCCCTCCAGCACAGTCTCACGAAAGCAGGCGTGATGGCAGATGGGAGAGGAGATGTCCAGGCTGTCCTCCAGAGAGGAAGGAGAAGCTTCTTTTGTGGTCAGACTAAGGGGATTTAAAAGCCTGCCCCTCCTGAGGTTCCTGGGAGTTTTTGCTCTTGATTTTCAGTGTTTGGATCTTACCCTGTTTAGAGAGGGTCAACTAACTATTAGATAGACCACTCCTTTTTCAACACAGAATGGAAACCCTAGAGCACACATTAAAAAAGGCTTTTTTTTTAAAATAGTCTCTAACATTCAAAAGGAATTAGATAACAGCTATAATGGCCCCACCTACTCTTGATGGATGCTTTCTGTTGACAGAATGTTTTGTGTAATAAATCAGAGCACTACATTGCTCTGAAGCTAAAAATGGAGCAGAGTCGGGAGGCGGCACAGAGCTCTGCATACAGAGTAGAATTGTATTTGATAACATCTGCACTTGGTCTGATTTTAAGCTTCCTCAGGTGGAATAACGAACCCAAATAAGGAGGGAAAGGTTTACAGCACAGGCTGGCTTTTAAGCCTTTTTCATTTCAACTTCACTTTCGTCACATTTTGATTAGGTTTGTATTAGCTCCTGGAAAGGGTTCTGCTTTACAGAACACTGAAGGCATCACTTACATTTCCCCAAAGCCAAGACAGTTGTTGAAGGGTGGCAAGAGAGCACAGCTGAATGGCAGGATGCAATACCACCTTTCCTCAAATCAGAGGGATAATATCCAACAGTTCCTTCCAGACCTGGAGAGAGAGTTTCTGAAAAACTGGTCCCACCAGCTGTACAGAGGCTAAAATACTGATTTAGAAATTAAAATGAGTAACAAGCACTGATCACAGAAGCAGACTTGATAAGACAGCTCATTCTTGCTGAGAGCTGACACACTGTTCCAGCTGCATCCCAAAGCCCAGTCCCAGGCACCCTCACTGTAAGTGATGGCTATGGACACCAAGTAAGTAACCTGGCTAAATGTGACACCTGTCTGCCTTTGCCCTGTTAACCAAACAGGTCAGCTGGGCTTCTGCTAGGCAAACAGTGAAATGACGCTATCTCAAAGGTTTATTCATAACAAGAAGTTTTAACATCTGCTAGGGCCAAGTCTGGATAATGGTCATGAACAGAATGTTTAGCCTTTAAGCTTTAGGAACTGTTTTAGTTAAAATAGCTGAATTTTGTAGATGGCTGGAAAACAGACCCTGAACGCTAGCACTTGCTTAAATTGGATAAAACAGTATGTTTCAGCTGTTGACACTGAAAGAGCTTTTATGACAGATTCATAACAGGGAATCAAAAATAATAAATCAAATGATTTTTTTTTTTTTCCTTCAAGTAGTCCTACCATCTAGGAAATGAACTTCAGCGAGAGCTGAAATTCATAGGGAGCTAATGAAAGTACAGCTGTAGGCTGCTAGTCCAGGGAGTTTTAACACCCACAGCTGCTGGAAAGCACATGGACCAGCTCGCAGATTTCTGGCAGGCTTTACTGCTGCACATTTACCATGTAAATAACCCTGGGTGACGCAAAAACATCTTAAGGGTTCTTTCCATGTCCAGATGGTACTGTTCCTTCTAGGCCAGTCTGCCAGATGTCTGACCTTAAGGCAGCCTGGCAGGCTACTTAGATCTTCCCCTCAGATGCCTCCACGTTTTCTTCTGTGATTGATTTACTGGAACAAGAAAAAAATGAAAAGCAAAACTCAAAATTGCTACTTGCCGATGTGCACGAACTGCAATTACTTGAAGAAATCAAATGGAGCCATCTTATTAAGAACTGATCAAATACGTAAGTACCCGTTCTAAAAAAAGAAGAGGAAAAAGGAGAACAGTTAATGACTGACATGATTTGAATTAATAGATATTAAGACCAGCAAGACTATTATACTTAGCAGCCAACCTGATCTGCAAAACATCAGCCAAAGAAAACCTCAGGACTCTTCTGTTTCTACTGAATTAAGTCTACAGGCATTCATTAAGCACATTCATTTACTCCTTCCATCATCCTGCACTATTCTGGCTTTATTATTTATTACAGATAAAACAAGAAGATTATTTCATTGCTCCCATCTAGTACTTTTTATGCCTTTCTCTGCATGCTGTGAAGCCAGCACACTTATGAATGACCTGATCTGCTTTCTGTGGCATTGTGTGGCATTCTGGCTGCAAACCAGCACCAAACCATAACCACTACTGAAGAAAATTTGAGGGACAACTAAAAGATACCAGTAGCTCTTAGCTCACTAGCACTTTCAGTCTGTTTCCCACTCAGTTAAATTCCCCTTTTTAGAAATAATTTTATCTGTATTTCCTGTAAATACTTTCTCTGCACTGTTTTCTGTCAGGTATCTTCATCAGATTTTAACTCTACAGTGATATAATGAGGTGTTACTCTCCACCTAGGAACCACCACGCTACTTCAGAGCAAAGCATATTACACTGCAGAGCACTCTCTCACTTGAACACTTAACGTGTACCTGACAGTTAATACTAAAGCATGGACCATTGGTGATAGCATCACAATCTAGTTTGTTTTATTTATATAGAGACTGCATCTGCACGTCCACCTATTTCCAGTGGGCATCCTTAGCAAATATAACTCAAAAAAACCCACCCAAACTTAGAAACTATCTTTCACTTCTAAAATGCAGTAATTATCACATAAATCTAGCAAACCAGAATTATTAGATCAACTCTCCTCCTTCAGTCACTAATCACCCCAGGAGCATTTCCTCCGTTTTAGTCCCCTGGGCTTGAAGCCAGACCCAAAATTCACTTTGGACCTAGACAGGCAGAAAACTCCAAGGACAAGAAAAGTTGCCTGCTAGGGTGGAAATAGAAGATGCAAAACCAAAAGGAGACTCCAGGGGCTGATATTCTGTTCTTACCTAAGTTCCAGGCTGCTGTGCAATCAAACACCATTTTGAGGACTGTATGAAAGCCCTGGAGGTGGAGCAGTCTCCACTCACAGAGGCTAGAAGGACTCCACAGCTATCAACCATGACAGGATGACCCAACAAAACAAAATCCCTAGCTGATCCCAAGTTTTGAACAGTTTTCAAGGTAAAAATCAACACAAGTGGGTAACTTATTGAGCTAGACTCTAAACACTGTTAAAACAACAACAACAACAAAAACCAAAACAGTGCTATTCCTCTACAGATGGAGGGAAATGCCAAAGAATGGAACCGAGGGACGGAGGCAGCGTTCTCTAAGACTGAGGTCTTTCCAGGCATTTAAAAAACAACAACAAAAAAAAAATTTGAAAGAAAACGAGTAGAAGTTCATTAATTGAGTTCTGGTGCAGGAAGAACATGCAGAGTCTGTAATAAGGAGCTCTGCTAGGAGAGATGGGTTGCTCTTTTTTTTTTTTCCTATCAGGAAGTATTTGGTTTTTAATATATGGGGGTTTTGTTTGTTTGTTTGTTTGTTTGTTTTGGGGGGCATGGGTGCATGTGCATTCACGATATGACTTTTTAGCTCCTTAAAGCATTCATTTAATTAAGAGTTGAGCTCTGCAATCTAAGTACCCTGTGTCATGCATAACCACTGGCTTAAACAGTGTTGGATCATGAACTCAATCACGTACTTAAAATCCAGAGACAACCACTATCTCCATTAAGACATGTTTTGCAAAATGTCCTCTACCGAGGATATATTTTGATAAAATATGATTATTAACTCTATGATGTGGATATCTGGACTGTTATTCTAAAAATAATTGAACTATTTCTCTTCTCAGTCCAGGAAGTTTAATTTTACTAAGTGACTGCAAAGCAATGTATAATATTCATAAGCAAGTCATGGAGACTGCAGGCTAACACTGGCAGTCAACTTGCACAATAAAAAGAGAGATTAAGCTTGTTGTCTTAATTGCACTTGTGTAATCCATTTATTTTGGATACTGAAGAATTAAACAAAATGGTGCTTTCCTTTACTTTAAACACTAACAAAAATTAACATTTAGACTTCTAGCTAAGCATCCAGAAATTACTTCCACTGCTCATAGCATAGTGCTCGTGCTCCTGCTATAAATAAGTAGCCTAATGACATCCAAACAATCCAATCAGTCAAAACAGGGACACAAAATGAAAAACTATTTTAATACTCTTGCCATTTTGGCATGCCAGAAGTTAATTAGTGGTATTAACATTTGACTTTTGAGACCCAAACCGAGGTTGGTTTCAACAACTCTAGATAGTGTAAGCTACAGAGCAAGGCTAGTCAAAACAGAATTTCAGTATCTTAAAACACCAAGAGAGTCCCCAAGATTGAAGACTTTGTTTTAAGAAACAACCAGGAGATGTTAGATTGTATACTCTTAAAGTTTTTGTCTTCTTGTTTACAAGTCTGAAAATCCTTATTTTCCCAGGTTGTCCCAGAGCTTGAGAAATTATATATACAGCTGAGAACCGAGTGTAACCATCCCAAAAATAAGTCACTCTAAACCCAACAGAGTATAGCAAGTGTCCCTGTGAGTGCATGTCGCTAGTAATATAAGCAACCTATTCAGCTAATATTATATTTGGTTGCCCAGAGAAGCTGTGGATGCCCCCTCCCTGGAAGTGTTTAAGGCCAGGCTGGATGAGACTTTGAGCAACCTGGTCTAGTGGAAGGTGTCCCTGCTGATGGCAGGGGGGTTGAAACTAGATGATCTTTAAGATACCTTCCAACCCAAACCATTCTATGATTCTATGATATTTAATCTTCATACAATGCTTACTGAGGGGGGGAAAAAATGAATCTTGTAATAAAGTTATTGCTTTTAATATTTCCCATAGCACAATGCACATGGTTTACTTACGTATCTCCAGGAGGCTGTAAGAGGAAAAAAGCAGCCTCCATCCTTCCAAGTGCTAACTGCAGCACTACTGCCAGACCTTAATAGGGAGGGGAGGAGGCAGCTGCCTGCAGTCCCACCTTAGCAAAGCGGGGCCCAGCCTCAAGAAGTAAGGAGGCTAAATCATGTAAGAGGCAAGCCCTAGAGTCTGCTGGCCCAGGCTGGCACAAAAGAGAGTAATCTTTAATTCTAGCCCTGGGCCTTAACGTTCCTCTGGGCTTTTCTGGTCCTCACACTGATTTTTGCAGCTCAGCAGGGATGGAGGCCAGTACCATGATGGACTTCAGTCCCAAGTGTTTGCTGGAAGGCTATTGGAGCTAATGTTCTCCCTCCTGCCTGCATGCAGACAGGCTTTGTACCAAACCGATGTCAAACACACCCAGAGAACATGCCACTGCAACTGGGTCAAGCTAAAGGACTCAGCAGCCAGCTCAAACAGCTCCATATCCACCACAGCCTCCTGGAGATCTTCTCCACCAATCTGAAGGATCAACCTCAAACAGCACACTCTGTAGCAGGCAACAAAGAAATCCAACCAGACAATCTTAATGGGAGATACAGTGGTCAAGCTGAGACTGGGTTTTCTCGCTCTTGAAAAAACTTCAACAAGACTACAGATTGTGTACACACTCGTTAAACCCTAAATTAGGCTATAAAAAAAATACTAGGATGGAATATCTATTGCACATATGGTTTCTCTAGGCCTCCCTACAATTCTGAATGCCTGCTTGTTTCTAGAGGAAATCCAGGATACTTGTCGATCCACTGAGATCATGACAATGCCTTTCAAAGCTCTGTTTTGGCCAGACCATGGGACAAGCTGCCAATAAACATCTTAAGTAACTCCAAGGATAGAGACTCCATAACTCAACAACAATGTACCTGAGCCACCTGCTCTAACAGGACCTGCTTTGAGCAGGAGGTGGGAATAGAGGCATCCAGAGGTCCTGTCCAACCTATCTGATTCTGTGATTCATCTCTCACCTAAAACTAGCAAGCTGAAACTGCGCATGATGTTAATGTGAAAAATAATGAAGGTAAAAGTCAAAGGAGGTTATACTTGGTAGGGCTGAGATATGGAAGAAGTCTTAAACTGAAAATTGTGACGAAATACAAGAACAGACAAAGGTTTCACTAATTCCTGCCTTCCATAATCCAGGCCAGTCATTCACAGGTCACCATAGGCAGATGCCATTTTAAGAAAGAGGCTGGAAGCTTTTAAACTAAATATAACTTTTAAACAGCAAGAAAAATACTCTGAAGTGTCTTGTGCTAAGTGAATCCTTTTATCTATTAGAACTCTATTCAGCTCTCATGAGGTTACAGTCCATCCATTTCAGTACAATTTGATCACAACCTAAATTAGTTGGCTATCAGCCTGTCTTTTTAGTCTCAGCATTTTGGACAGTCACAATAATGGCCATAACTAATTAAAAAGAGTCCATCTCAGGCCACTCCACTTATAGCAAGGTCCCAATGTTTTTTTTCAGAAGATTAAGTGACTCCACCAATTCATGCAGTAAATCATTGACTTCAAAGTGCATTTACTTGCTCCCTGTTTCCTGAGTTCATCCACCTAAGTTGTTTTCTTTAACTGTGGCACCTAAATTGCTATCCAAGCACTCTCTATGTTCTGTGCAAAGAGAAATGAGTTGTCATTTAACAGCTTCAAAGTCATTGGAATTTGGGCTCATGTATCTAGATCTCCCAATAGTAACAGCTACAGACAGATCAATGCTTTTGCATCAGAGACTGGACTCTGCTTCTGACTCCCTCTGTTTTGGAAATTAGACTACCACAATTTCCACCGCCATAGTAATTCACTAAGTAAAGGACATTGTATTCAGCAGTGATTACTGCAAGTAAGCTTGACAGAAACTTTCCATCAAAAGTATAGATGGAAAACATGGTTTCTATAAAAATGCAGTGAAAATCAAAACAAAATAGATTATAGTTACCTCTACATAAAAGACAGCGGATTGTGTTTGGGAACTTCCATTCAACGGAAAATACACTGTCTTTCTGGGAACAACAAATATGCTGACTGATCAGTAATTTCCTGGCCCCGCTGAACTTCAGTTCACAGGAAACATGGAAGCTGGAGAGGAAATGAGCGCTCTCTTTGCAAGCACCCAGAAGGTTATAGAGCGTTAAGTAAAAGCTAATGTGGATTTATCAGAGACTTACCGTGTCACTCTTCCTCCTATGACAGGATAAAAGGTTTTTCTATAAGACAGAAGTAGGAGATACCTTATATCTTCAGTTAATATACAGCTTTTTATGCTCTTTCACAATACAAAACTAGAAAGTGTTTCTCAGTGGTTCCCCACCAAACAGGAAGGCAGTATTGTGGGATACTCATTTAGGACTCGACTGAGACAGTGAAATAGAGAACATGCATTTTCTATACACAGTACAGACCACATCTGGAAAGGGCTGGGAGCATATGGGAGAACACAATTAGAAGTTTAAAAAAAAATTTAAAAATCAGTTGGAATGGACTTAAAATAAGAAAATACAGTATGAACAAACTAAAGAAGTAGTTATTAGCTACACATAGGCAACATGGAAAACAGGTGGATGTAGAGATCAGATAAGGTCACAAATACAAGTCTGTATCATGCTGTTGCAAAAACAAAGACAAATAAAGGATGACCCCAAAACAAACTTCACTTTAGAATCTATAAATATTTGTTTCACCTGTAGATGTTAATGCTTCAGCAAGACCACTGCACCCAGCCTGGGCACCACAGTTCTCAGAAAGCATGACTACCACAGGGTGGCCAAAGAACACCACAGATAATTACATGTAATAAGAACAGTAACTGGAGTACTTGTGTTTAGTCCAGGCTTTTTCTACTTCAGTTTTCTGCTACTGCTCAGGATCCCTGACCATATTACATCTTCCACATGATTTCCATTCCCATTACTCATCCTGCATCACAGACAGGTCAGATGAGATTTTTCCATATTGCAGCATGGGAAATTTTGTTCTACAGAAATCCAAGTTCCTTCAACAACCACATAGCACCACCTGTTCGCATAGGGAAATGCATCTACAAGTTATAAATGGGACAGCCAGCATCAGCACGAGAATGGAGGCTCTGGGTTCATATCAACCCATTAAAAGCACAGCTAATTTCCTTCTTGCCTACACCCTTAATTTCAATGGACAGTCAGAGCAACAGTGGGGCTGTGACCTTCAAGGTGTTCTCTCTGTCCCAGTTGACTGACACAAAAAGGACTGGGAGGCACAGCAGTGGTTCAGTGACATTACAGCTTCTACTGTAAAGTGACAGGGAGAAAAAGAAATTCAGATAAAAGAAAAGAAGCAGCAGAAGTAGCATACTTAACAGAGACAGAGCAAAAGAGGCAGCAGTGGGGGAGAGTTGGTGCTAATTGAAGAACTCTCTGCATCTCTCAGTCCAAATGAACTCATGGGCAACCCCAGCACCAAAAAGAGCTCAAAAAAACCCCAACAAAACAACCAAACCATCTCTTCTTTTTGTGTTAATTAATTTCAACCAAACATACGAAAATCAAAAGCAACAGACGTCTTAGAAGCAACATGAGAATTCACAGGGGCCCATGCTTGTTTGTTGTACTTCACTAGTATGTCAAAAACTTGAGACTCATTAAATAGCCTTAACATTTTCTTATTTTGTGAAGCTACAGCCACCCATGTTTTCAGCTCACTACCTGCTCGGGAAACACTGTACCTTAAGAGCACTGGCTCAGGAATCTCAGCTCCTCAGGCTGAGGGAATGTTACAGAAACGTCTGGAGAAGATGAATTTATCTCTGACCAGATAGCATAAACCATCATCATTTCAATGCCAGTGCCTGCAGGAAGATAAGGCCACCCTGCACTGCCACAGAAAGTGTTTTTTATTTACTCTTTCCTGTAAAACATTAAGTTATTTTGCCATGGGCAAGATCCCCACAGCAGTGCGTGTGTGCTCTCGTGTCAGAGCCCAGCAGCAGGGCTGGCTGGGCTCCCAGGCCTGGGGCAGGGACGTGGTGAGGAAAAGCTCCACCACCAGCCCGAGACAGATCTCCAGCTACTTGCTTCCTCTGAAGCCCAGCCACCACCACCATTCTGTCTTTGTGTGCATGCCCGGGCCCCCTCCCCAGCGCCGAGGGCAGGCTGAGCGTGCTCTGCCTGGCCTGTGCCATGGGGCTGGGAGCTCGCCCTGCTCTGCCATCCCTTACGTAAGCAGAGGTAACCCAGAGGCCACAGCCATTTCTGTGTGAATACGTGTCGGACGAGATCTGCTGGCTCACAAGCCCTTTTTCTTGTTTGCTTCAGATACTGCTGCCTGATAAGGAAAGCAGAAGCACTGCAGCCTTGAGAAAGGACAGTGCTTACAACGGCAGCCCCGTCACCCAGTCCTTACCCACAGCAGGCTTGGGCTGGAAGACAAAAGCAAGCCAGCTCTCCTTCAGTTTGCCATGGGGGCCAAAGGACAAGGCTTCACCTTTCATTAAAAATAGCGTATTCAATGCATGGTTGTCATTAGTACACTTCCAGTCAACTACATTAAATTAATTAATTACTGATTTTCTATTAAGAGAATCATTCTAAAGACAAATGAGGGATGAATCACGAAATTTAAAAAGGCAACACTGACAAGTTCTATAAACAAATCTCTTCTTTTGTAGTGTTTTGTGGGATAATGCACAACCATATGAAGTTTTTATGGCTATGGGTTGAATATTTGCTCTATAGGGCACAGGAGAAAGGGGGAGACCAGAAGGCTTTTTGCCCCTTTCTCCCCAGCTCTCCTGCCCATTAATCAAAGTACACCTGCTCCTATGGCATGGGTTGTAGCTACGTGAGCAAAGAGCCTCCCCCACTTTTGGATCTTTCCTCCAACTGAGAGCACCATTCTGCGATGCTCCAACAGCAAGAAATGAATCGGAGACCAGTTGGTGTCTGTATAGGTGATATAGGTTTGGGAAGAATGGTTTGAAAGACTACAAAACAGGAAAATAAAAGCGCAAAATCTACAGGTATAGAGAGAAACCCAGTAACAACCTGCTGGGAGCAAACAGATTCACTGGAATGAGATTATGTGCTGTCATTTACCATCAGTCCTCTCAACCGATTGCAGCATTTGATATATGCAAGCAAGATTCTCAGGCGATGGCAGATGAACGCAACTCATTTCTTCCATCATTTGAAAGTCATTAGGATTAGAGCACTGTATGCACCAGAAGCAACAAATTAAGCACCCATCACAGGATCAAGCCTCATTATCCCCTGGGTTTTTGCAAATTAACACTGCAAATTAAGTATTTTAGTGAAAGAACTTTTAATTTGTTTTCTTGGTTAGAAATGATTTAATTATGCCTATTTTTAAAACACAGGATGATCAGAAGTTCTCTTTTTTACATAACTAACAAAGCTGTAGCTATCAAGGCAGTATTCTACTACTCCATGTTACAATTGCAAAATTTATGATGTGGATGTAGAAACTAAAATTCAAATTAAAACTCGTATCTCACTTGGAAGTTATTAAACTTGTTAATAATACTTGTATTGCCAACTATTAGTAGAAACAGTAGGAAAGTACAGTTCATAAACAATCAGAAGCAGCAGCAGAGCGGGGAAAATGCAACAGAACTAACTTTCAAATAATTTTAGCTATCTGTACCATAAATGAAGAAACTCTAACTTCAGGCTCCCAGCCTGCCAAGTGCTAAATACATTGCAAGATCAAAGCATTGAGAAGCACAACATGGGCTAAACAAGCTTTTATGACATTTTGATTTGTTGACCAAAGACAGATAATCTAGGACACTGTGGTAGTACAAGTACCACCAAGCACGGAAGAAACAGGCTGTGTGTGTTTGCCGATTCACTTGACTATTACCATCTTTAACATAAAATGTAATATTCTGGCTTAGGCTTGCTGGATTTATTTACAGAGTAAGACAATTAACACTGGAAGAATAAATCTGGGGAATACATCTCCTCATTCAGTATGCCTCAGAAAGACAGCAAATCTTGAAGCATGGCCATAAACAAGAAAATATACAGAACAATAAACAGAAGAAGCAGAAAAACACTCCACAGTGTGTGGTTTATGTAAATCAAACCTGAAGTCCGTATACAGAAAACAGGAACAAAATGTAACAAAGTTGGAATTATAATAGCAGGTGTTCTCATACATGTGTTTGAATGCTAGGAAATTACTCCAATATAATTTTTGTTTACTACAAAGTATATGTTAGTAATTTAGCTCAAAATGGTGTTAATAGTTCTAGGTCTCCCAAATCTGCTTTTTATCCCAGGCCAGTTTATTTTCTGCTACAGTTATGTACTGTACACACAGCATCTTTTACACAGTATGCCACAAAAACCCTGAAAACTGTTAATAAAAACTGGTAAAAGAAAGCCTTTTAAAACTGTGATTCTTTCTCCAGATGTAATTATGGATTAATACCATACACCCCACACAAGTGGAAAAAAAGAGAAGGTAGATGGAAAAAATGCATAATGCTAGACCTATGCATTTCCAAAAGGAGAGACTGCAACAAGGGATTAAATTATTGTTTCTCTGTGAAAAAAGTACACAAACACTGCTGAAAATAGAACTATACATTATTATCCTAGCCAATTCTATACAGGCCACTTTAGTGCAAAGAGTGCCCCTTCTTTTACAGCTGCACATGATCTCTAAAGTAGCTGGCATACTGATAGGCTCAAAACACTATTTGGGGAGTCCTTTTTGAACCATTATCATACAGTTGCAGCTCCAGTTCCACAAGGTGCTTTAGTCCATAGTCCCAGAAGACAACTGAAACAAGAGAGCCAGTTTATACACTTCATCTTAGATGTTTAGGAGAGATTACAATTTCATACAAAAAGTCAGCCTCATGGCTCCTCCATGAGCCACATACAGTGCCCTAATTACTTCAAGTAACTAAATTCAGTTGTGTAATTCTGATCTAATTATCCCCCCCCAAAATAGGGAATCAGGACTTTAATACAGAATGTGCAGATGTGCATATCCAAGTGTATGCATTTGCTTATGTTCATGCTTCATAAACCTTCTACTAAGGTTTAATTCTCACTGGATCATAAATATCTGAAGAAGATTGAACTCACAGGATTTTCACAGAGTAAACACTTTAAACCTCAGAGCTGGATTTTATTTCCTGCTGTTATGCAAGCAGTTTAAAGCAGTGAAATGCATTCTGGAACTACCAAACACATATCCAAGGACTTGTCACATAGAGATTGATTTCTGCAGATGCACATTTCAGCCAATCATCTACCACAGCCATTTTTTTTAATATATATATTTTTTTTTTTTTTAGTCTATGGGCCAGATACAAATTTGTTCCAACCTGAAATCGGAATTCAAGAGGAGTACTCCACAGTGAATCAACATTTATCAAGCAAACACCTTACTTGGGAAAGATTAGGCAACATTTTTGCCATCTCATCTTCCCAGAGGAGAGAGGACAGCCTTAGTTCTCCTTTGCACTCCTCCAGAGCAAATTGCTGAAAAATTAAGGTAAATGTGCACCCACCCTGTTGCTCCAGACTCACCTTTCCCCCAGCCAGGACTGTCTCACTCTAGGAGCTCTAGCAGAGGAAATTTTCACCTTTATGGCCAAATCCTGAAGTTACATGGCAAGGAGTTAAAACCAGCAGGAGCAGCTGTTAATAATCCCATGATGAACTTGCAATGAATTCAAGCCTGAATCCAATTCTGCAATCATTACCTCTGAAGCCACAGGAACATTTGTTAAGGGGAAAGACCTCTACAAATATCAGAAAAAGCTGTGTGACTGAGTCACTGGCTTAAGCTCAGTTCATTCCAAAAGTACTTTCAGGAAGTTTGTGTCTGTCTATGTGCTGTCCTGGGGGGAAAAAAAACCTCAAAAGCAAAAATAACAGACAAAATACATTCTTGTTTTGACTGCAAAAGAATAGCTAAATTAATTCCAAGCACAGAATGAGGCTGGAAAGTAATACAAATATATAATTCCAGTGGGAAGTAGTTATCTTGACTCTGAGAAGTTTAAAGGCAAAAATACCTCAGATAAGAATCTTGCTTTAACTAAGAGTCACTGGTACTTTCCCACACAGCTGTAAATCAGGACCCCATATATGCAGTAAAAGCCAAAAAGCTCATATATCAGCTGGCAAAACCAAAAAACAAAAGCTATTCCAAGTTAATCAGAAAGTAGTATCATCTCTACAACCTGAGAGGGACATTTGCCCTCCATTTTACACTTAAAATCATGTCCTCTTGTTATCTTGTTTCTGGGCCTGTGTGCAGCCAAGCAAATTCAATCAGAGTTAAAAACAAACAAACAAACAAAAAAAACCCCAAACAAACCCAAAGTCTTGCTCCTCTGAAACACACACAGGTGAAGACATGTCTTCAGAAAGGGTGCAAATATTTCTGTACTTCTCACACACTTTGGCATCAATCTCAGGTAGCTTTCCAGACCTTCATCTGTCATAACAGTACTATGCTGTAAAACAGAGCCAGCTCTGAGCCTCTTGCTGGCAGTCAGCATTGCAAAGTGCAACTCCATGTGAAGGACAGCGGAGCAGATGCCCCGGGCACCAGACTGAAAGGAAATGAAGGAGTTTTCAAGAGCCAGGGGAAACAGCCAGCAGGGAGCAAGGAAGCTGTGAAAGAAGCACGAAGAAGCCCTTCTGGGGCCTGTGATTACTGTCCTCTTTTCTTAGGGGATATCTCACCCCAGTAATCTGTGCCACTATGAGGCCAAAAGAGTCCTTGAGGACTGTCATGCTACACTGGTGGCTGCAGCTTGAGGCAGCAGGGGTGCCAGAGCAACGTGCACGTGAGACAACACATGCTGCTGAGAAAGCAACATGAGGATCTCCTCTCCTTTCCCATGGAGTACTGGACACTGCACACGG
>NW_010296169.1:0-16436 GCF_000700745.2 Antrostomus carolinensis | reverse complement strand
ATTCCTGCTCTGAGATCTTTCCAGACAAAAGCAGAAGTCCCCATGCTCAGTGGGTCCTTGCTGGCATGAGCAGAGCAGCACATAGGACCTCAGCTCAGGATACAGAAAGAGGTCCTCTGTGCACAGACATAAGCAAGTGAGAAAAGTAAGCAACAGACAGAAGGAATGACTGACATGACACTGAGATGCTCTGTAGATCTATGTGAGGACCCCTCAGTGGCATTTAAATCAGTTCTTCCCAGCAGCCAGAAAACATGCAGCATTAGGATTCCTGACAGCCTAATTTAAGTGCAGGCAGACTTACAGCTTTAGCACCCACCAAACCCAATTTTGTTCCACCATCCATTTTGATCCATTGCCTGTGACAACTACCCCCAGCTGCCTGTGGTTAAGAGCCACCTCTGTTGCATGGCACAGTTGAACTGTGGTAGTTATTGGCAGTTCTGGAGGACAGAAGTATAAATGGGCGAAAATGTGGAAACCTCATGGAAGCTGTGACCATCAGTAGCTATGAAGAATGGCAGCTTGGACGCAAGTTTTGGCTCAGGATGCTCCCCTAACAACACTGATTACCAAAAGTGGGCTATTGGAGCAACACTCCCTTCCATACATACTTATATCTGCAAATACCCACCCATGCAGCCTTAAATTTGTGTTTTAGTATCTAATACAGTTTGTCATGGTAGACCTACAGTGTGACCTGGTATGGCCATTATTCTACCAGAGACACCTCTTCTCATGACTCTAGCATGCCTAGGGGTGCTGTAGATGCAGTAGACGCAGGATATACATACACCCGGTGGTGTCCCGGAGAAGGGGTAGCTAATGGCCAGCCAGCTGCAGATGCAGATGCACCAGTAATGTCCTGAAGTACGCTGCCACCTTGTTGTAGTTTAGAGAGATGACAGTGAGCCGCCTTTACTCCTTCCACTTCATTCACAGCAAGGTTATGTGGCACCCAGACAAGTGTTGCTGTGTTTGTTGTTGTAGTGGAGATGGTCATGAGGGTGCTGGCTATTTAACAGTACAGCCTGGGAGTCCTGCAGGACAAGCAAATTCTATTTTGATGCATTGAAAAAAAAACATTTTCCCTCTTTTAGCCCTGATACCACCAACGTACTTAAAAGCACATATCTATCATTTGATGGGTTCTGGTTTGTCTAGAGCAATATATGCTTGTCTAAGAACAGGAACAATTTTCCATAACAACCAGGATAATGCATCTAGACTGTTAGTAGGTTTAAGTCAGCCTAAAGACTCTTTGACTTTCTCGGAATCTGTAGCTGGCTGCATATTTCACCATAAATGAGGTGAAATGTGGCAGCAGATTTCACCAAAAATATTTGCTCACACCTACACACTAAGTGTTGCCAGGGACTAAAGTAAGTTTCGACCCATTCTGGACTGAAGAGTTAGGGAGAGAAAGGATGAGAAAACAAGCCTTGTCTTTGCTCCTAACATACAGCATTGGCAGTTTAAACGAAATAGACATCCTGGTCCTTCTAACCCACACAGGGTTTATTGCCTGAGCGTGGTGGTGGAATGGCAGGGGGTGGTCTCACTGCAGCAAAGCAAGCTCAGCTTCTTCTTTACCATGCCTCACCAAAGATACTATCTTAACCAGCCTGGAAACTGTTGGGGATTACCATCTGGATGGGGAAAATTACATCATAATCATAAAAGTGTTAGCAACAACAGTAATTTCTTACAAAATGGTGGGAACCAGAGTCATAGAGAAGCTGAAAGATGAAGAAAGCAACGATCTGCAAGCTAACCTTCCATGCATTTGATGTCACTGGTAAATGAAAAACCGATTCATATTGTTCTTCTTTCCCCCAGAAGATTATGTGGCTCTGTTACAAAGTAAAAACAAGCATTTTCTAAATTCCTAAAATTCGAAGTATGCTCAAGTTCCACAAAATCATTCATTATCGTTTGAAACTTTTAATTTTACTTAAAATAAAAACAATCATGATTTTATAGAAAAGCAATGATACCTTGGCTATTCAGAACAAAAAAATCTGACTAATGTCTCATACATATGGAATGTGACAGTGCCACCAAATCTGCTTTTTCTCTTGGAAAAAAATCTGTTACACTTTATATCTTTAAAGATTTGATTCAATTAGTTTTGGTTTGTTTGGTTTTTTCCCTGAAGGAATTAAACTAAGGTAAAGTATCACCAGATAACCACAGGCAGCACCAACCCTCAGCAATATTACTTGAGCTGATGTGCACTCCTGGGCTTATAAAGGAGGAGGCCAGTCCGCCGCACACTCCCCCCTCCTTCTCTTTCCCCCAACCTTACATTTGTATTTGGCCCTGTGGTGTGGACTGATAATGTTGCATATCTTGCAAAACTAGTTCCAGCACTCGTAAATACAAATAATATTTCATCAGATATAAAAAACATGCTACGGTACATTCTGCAACTTTATTTTCTTCCTATTTTTTGTGTTGAATACTGTGCTGTATCTTTAGGGGTTTGAGCTTTTACTTCTAGATCATTTGATATAACAAACCTAATAAACAGACCCAAGATAAACACACAAATAGAAGCTTTACTATGAAAAAAGAGCTACTTAAGTAATATAGTACGGAGGACTAAAATGCTTCAGCTACTCTCAGCCACCACTTGGGAAAGAAACATTGTGTTGAAGACATGCGAATATCACACTTTTGGCTTGATTTTTACTTGTCATAGTTGCAGCAACTCCTAAATTTATTGGAGCACAAGGTGCTAGCAAAGAATAGCATGGCCTGTCTGGCTTTCAATTTATTTTGTGCCTTTGATGGCAATTTTTATACAGCCACTTTCAGAGCTTCCTCTTTCTCGTTCAGTAAGTCACTCTTAGAAATAATGCAACAGGAACAGGAGAGTCCTTTTAAAACTATGCTAAAAACATGATTACAACCCACATCTTTTAATAAATTGCTGTCCTCTTCAAAAGGAAGTATTTGCTCTGAATTATTCTAATGTGTAAGAAAGACAACAAATGGTATTTTGACTTGCATTTCATAGGGCTTTCCCAACATTAATGATTGCAGCCTCTCAGCCCTCCTCCAAGGACAGCAGCTGTTCCTTCTCCTGCTGTGGAGGAAGAGGCACTGCGAAGCCCCATGAGTACCTCAGAGGTCACAGAGGAAGTTTGGTGTAAGGCTCAGCTCGTGGCCACCCCAGCTGTCAGATCTACCTCCTGAACCAAACAGCAATCGCTTCTCCCTGGGCAGACTGGTCACTGCTGCTGCCCACAGTGAGATCCTTCATCCAAAAAGAAAAACGGAGGGAAATAGAGGAATCTTCCGCACCTTTCTAGCCCTCTTCTAGCTCTTCACCTTCTCAAGATCTTAAATCCTTGATTATCAATGGTAAACAAGGAGATCAATCAAAGCCTCCCCCTGAGCACGCTGGTGGTTAACCAGCAGCACCCAACTGGGCACTGCACCCTTGCACAGCCAATTCTACGTGTGACTTGATGCTACCACACAAGAGGATAGCAGGATCCGCCTCCTTCCAGGTTGTGCAGAAATCTCACTAGCTATAGAAAATCATAGGTTGAAAAGAAAATCACTGCCCACTTGTGACTCAAATAAACAAACAAACAAAAAATCAAAAGACTCAGATCCCGAGCTGGCACTGCTGTCCTGCAGTGCAAGAAAAAACATTTGGCAATGTACGTATCACCAAGTTGTTTATAACTGAATCACATCACATCCATACGTATCTTGAGCAATCTGTTGCTAGGTGCTGATTTATTTGATAACTTAGTAGACTTTGAACATTTTTCCAGAAAGGAATGCTGCACCTGAAGGTTTTGTTGTTATTTTGTTAAAATGAAGCAACAGTAGCTGAAAAAACTTGCATGACTCCTCAGCAGAGGCAGGAAAAAAACTCCTCTGTTTGCATTGTGGCAGACCTTGAAATCAGATCAAACAGCAACTGTGAATCACCCTCTTTTGAACTGAAAAACCAGAGATAAAGAATTATTTAACCTTGTGCTCTTAAAATGAGATTAGATCCACAACTTGGAGACACTGGTTCAGAAATAACCCTAATCAACAAATCTTTCACAAGATGTATACTGTTAAACACAAAATAAATCTTTGAACTGGGTGATCTTGGAAGATTCATTCTATCGTATTTTCAGTCCTGTAATTCTGCATCATGAAAATGAAACTCAGATGACTAGTTTTAGTCATAGCTACATGCAAACAAATCTTCCATTTCTGTAGATTGTTTTACATTTGGCCCCTCACTACAAGAAAGACATCGAGTTGCTGGAGTGTGCCCAAAGAAGGGCAACGAAGCTGGTGAAGGGTCTAGATCACAAGTCTTCCAAGGAGCAGCTGAGGGAACGGACGGAGGTTGATTAGTCTGGAGAAAAGGAGGCTGAGGGGAGACCTTATCGCTTTCTACAACTACCTGAAAGGAGGGTGTGCCGAGGTGGGTGTTGGTCTCTTCTTCCAAGTAACTAGTGATAGGACAAGAGGAAATGTCCTCAAGTTGCATCAGGGTAGGTTTAGACTGGATATTACGAAAAATTTATTCACTGAAAGGGTTGTCAAGCATTGGAACAGGCTGCCCCGGGAAGGGGTAGAGTCACCATCCCTGGAGGTATCTAAAAGATGTGTAGATGTGGTGCTTAGGGATGCAGCCTAGTGGTGGACTCGCCAGTGTTAGGTTTACAGCTGGACTCAATGATCTCACAGGTCTTTTCCAACCTAAACAATTCTATGATTGTATTCCATCATTTAAGGATGTCAAAATACGCTGCAGAGTCCATTAAATGGCATTCATTTTTGCAGAGGAGGGAGAGCAAATGATGCACAGACAACTGCAATGGCCCCCCAGAAGTCACAGGGCAGTAACGATTAGAAAAGACCCACTGTAAGCCCTGTGCCTACCCTACTGAGATGCTCTGCGGACCAGAGGCTGTCATGACTCCAAAGCACCAGCCCCTCTTCAGAGTCTAAAGACAAGTCCTGTGGAATGTGTTTCTTTTGATGAAGCAGGCTTGTGGCTGGTAAGACTACATGCAAGCTAAGGTTTAACAAATGTCTCCCAAAGGCTGTTGCCACCAGTGCCCTCTCACTGCCCTGGTCAGCTGGCATTCACTGAACGCCTCTCCCCAGCTGTGGCAGTGGCAGGGCATGGCAGCGGAGGAGCCCCTTGGAAATGAATCTGGCACGTGCACTTGGGCAGGGGAGCCCCTGGGGAGCAGAAGGACCAAGCTGTGTGGCAGGGCTGGCGCTGGAGGCATGCAGCAGTGTGCGTGGCGGGCGCATGGTGCTGTGCGCCCAGGGCTGCTGGGCATCAGCACAACCACCCACACAGCTTCAGCCTTCTCCGTGGCTGGCTGAGCAACCCAGGCGCAGCAGTGGCAGATCCTACGTGGGGTCTTCAGTAAGTGAGATTTGAGTATCAGACAAAACCAGGGACCAGACTTTCACTAAACACTGGGAAAAACAGAACCAGGCTCAAACCTCACTGCCTCTTGCTGCTGGTAAGGAGATGGATCCGAATTTCCTAGTCACACAGCCTCGCTATTGGAAGTCTCAACGTGGACCTGAACAGACCAGAGCTAAAACTGCCATAACAATACAATAAAATCCCACTGCTAAATCCAGAGAAGGGCACTGCATTCCCTCTTCTGAACCTCTGTTTTATTCTGTGTTACCGGATAAGTGTTTGAGCAAGAATAAAACAAATATTTGCTATCTTGCCAATTTCAAGGCCACAGTTACAGCTCAGTCACGCTCTAGCTTTTCTGAAAAGGAGATGGTTACAGTGAATGAAGTTACTTTCTAGTCTCCCTTTATAAACACAACACACAGGCTTCTCAGTCTGTGCATCCTTATTGTTGTGTCAAATAAACTTGATTTTGTTCTTTTCACAAAATTTAAAAAGAATGAGTTTACAAGTTCCTGGCATTTTTAAATGACAACCTGTGTTCACATCTATCTGAATATATCACATATATTCACATCCATCCCTGAAAACGGGCCCAGCAAGTGCCTGTAAGCAACACAGTGAGCTCAGGTGAGCTAGGCACATGGCAAGAGCCTGAGCAACTGAATTTTTCTGGAAGTCAAAATGCTGCACCTGCCTGAACTGACTGCAGCTGATGGAGGCACAACTACCCTCCTTCATGAATTTCCCAATATTCCAGCTTCATTTCAAAGTCCCTGTAGTCAGAAAACACTGCCCTGGACAGCTGAAGGCAGTAGTCTCTTCTGGTAGCCTATGCACAGATCTGAACTGTATTTTTCCCTCTAAGCATGTTAAACTTTACACAGTTCTACATGTCTGCTAGCCACAGTGCTGACAGGGAAGTGGATGCAGTGAGCCTGTCTCCTGAAGGTCCATCAAGAACCTGCCTGTAAGGACACCATGAGCTGTTGTCCCTTGTAAAGGGTTAATCCAAAATCATATTAGAGATGGCAGAAAAAACTACTCCATTTGACTGATGTGGCTCTTTGGGTAACCAAGGTCTTTATGATACAGATAAAATTTTTCAAAACCTGATCCTCTGTTAAAAATGTGAAAACAATAAAAAGGTTTCAAATGCATTAAAAAGTAAACAGCACAAAAATAAGCCATGAGTATTTACTGGTAGTGCAATTAGAAGCAGATCACAGTTTAGGTGTCACAAATTAAAGCGTTCTGGCAGATGTAAAAAACACTAGCAAGACATGGCATGGGTTTCAGTCTCCTCATCTTGCACAAAACTGTAAAGAAATAAAAAATAAAACATTTGGCAGCACATACGGTGGTGAGATCTGGTGTGCAATTGTAAGCAAAACTTGAAGGCTGACAATCAGAGATGCTATAAACCTGTGGATACTGTTGGAAGCAAGTAAAGATCTGCACATCTTTAAATCTGGCCATGAATACCAATGAGAGGCTTGGAAAACCTGTGTGCCACTTCACACCTGAAACCATAGTGAGATGCCAGGGAATGTTAAAACAAACAACAGTGACAAAAGACTGCTCTTTCAGAGGTAAGAAAAGTTCGGAGAGGGAGGAAACAGAGAAGAAAAGTGCCAGAAGACTCTTTGTGGAAGAGCACTCAGCAGCAATGCCTTGCTGATGACCCGAGTCTCCCTACAACTGTGAGCCCTCCTGCACTTGGGAGGTCGTACAGCCTTGGAAACTGCATCTTCAGGAGCAAACCAAAAACCACCTTCTCTACTCATATAATCCTAAATCCTTTCTAGATGTTTTCTTTCATACAGCAAAACCTGGCACTAAAGAATCTGGCGGAATCTTTGAAAAGCTTGTTTCTTTGTCTCTCAAATTCACCAACATAATGTTAAAGGTAAGAAATACTTTATAGAAATTACCTTCTGTCTTCATAAAATATGCCTATAAAAGTCAAACCAGCAACTGCTGTCTCAAAAATGCATATAACAAAATAAATTTACGCACTTATAATGCTAACAAGTCAAATGAGGCTTCAAAACAAAGCTATAACAATTACTCCATTAACATCACACTTTTAATGAGAATATACTAATTTTTTCACAGTCAGCTTTCTTCCTAAAAATTATACTCCTTTCTTACAAAGAAAGGGAGGAGTAAAACCATTACATTAATTTAATAATGCAGAGTGGCACTCCATAAATGCAAACATATACACGCTGCTGAACACAATCAGAACTATACACTTGTGAGTCACAGGGCTGAATAAGGGCTATATGGCTGAGTAAGGTTCCTGTTTGCGTCAAGAGAAGCCCGGTGAGCAGAAAGCCCTGACATCTAGCCCTTGCAGTCAGGGAGCAGGGAGCTCTGACATCTAGCCCTTGCAGTCAGTGTACCAGACTGTCATAGCCAGCTACGCCTGGTCACAGGTGTGTTTAGATAGTTCAGAATTTTTGTATGACTTACTGTATCTGTCTACAGCTCACCTGAATTTGGACTGAAATTACTTACCAGAAACTGCTCAAACACTGCAGTTACTTAACTCCCCAGATATACATAATTTTGATATCCAATAGTTTGTGTGACACCCATAAATCCATCGTGCATCGGAATGAGAACACACTACATGAACAGATGATGCTGTCAAAAGATTATGTAGAGGGCACAGAGAAACACAGTAGAGGTCCCTCTCGGTGAGTTCTCTCATTTGGGATAAATCTTTTTTTTATAACAGATACCACCACTATTTGATTAAAAAAGGCTTTACTACAATGAAAGGGAAATATCAACTATACAGAAATAATGTCAAGCAAAGGAGTAAATCATAGACAGGCCTGCCAAACCAGTACCACCTATTAAAGTTGCTATGGATGTCCTGAAGCAGAGCAGCACAGTTATTTCCAAATGACAGTGTAAATACATGGTTCACTGTACATTGTGAATTGTTCCAAAATAGGCTCACCCTCGGCTGGTGTTCAGCATGGGGCTGGCATTGACACTGCTGTCAGCAAAGCTGTAACAGTTTATTTCCAAAAAGAACCTGACCCAAGTCTGTGAGTCAAGACATTCAGAAGTTTGCAATATTCCTTAAACCACGGAAGGCAGCATTGTGAAGGGTTTCAGATGCTCTTACAAAGCAGCTAGAGTAGCATTACCTTCATTTCTGGATTGTTTTCTTCTATCTCCATACTCTCATCATTTTCATTTTTATCTTCCATTGGTTGTAAGTGCCATGCTTTTGACTTGGTTTAGTTAGCCTGGTTCCCTATGGAAATCAAGATTTCCAGGGTCAGTCAGTGTATATGTCTTTAATGTTTAATGTTGACTTCAGACCAATTGGAGAGATACTGGAGATCTGAAATATGATGAGCTCTCTGTGTATTTTGTAACACCAGAGTGAGGGAAGGCCAAGGGTTTGATTCTGTTGGCCAAATCAGTGCAATGAGGCAGCCTGCATGTAGCTGTCAAAATATCTGGCAGAAGAAAGGCTGTAAGAGAAAGGATGGGAATTTTATAGGATATACAGTGAGAACAGAAAATAATAGTATAATTTAATTTTTAAAGTCTGTGAATGAAAAGGCTCAAGGCCATAGGAAACTGAGTTTCCACAGTATTCTCTGTAGCCACAGGACTTAACATACACAGCTTTGTCGTCAACAAGCCAAATTCATACCAGCAGCTATATTGTCTTCCACAATAAATGGGGCTGTTGCTGCAATCTGAGGGAGTCCAGCATTTGTGCTGGGCTGGCCATCTCTGCACAATGCTCGGTAAAGCTGCTGTGTAGTGTTGGTGTGCCTAAAAGGGAGAAGAAAGGGCTGTATATGAATAAACTAGTCCAACAGAGATTCAAAGCCTACCTAATGCTTCCTATTTTATTTTACCCCCGTTGCAACCAGTGGCAGGATAACACTGAGGATGGTGATGGTGAGGGTCGTGCAAATTGCACGGAACAGCAGTGCAGTAATGGCTTAATGATAGGCCCAGCTGCTCCCACCACATCCATCCCTGTCACTTCTCATTCTAGTTCAAACAGCAATTTCCAAAAGCAATGGATTTCCTCTGCATTCAGCCGGGTAGCGAGGAAGCCCATCCTCCTTAATCCCACTTCTGGGACTTAGGCATTGCACTTGTTGGAAGAAATTGCTACTTTTAAACCTAGGATTTAATTAAAGTATCCCCAGGATTTTCCTCCTGTAATTCAGTGACCCTTCTCTCACAGGCTAACCAGAATTATTTGCAAACTGTTAGCAGACAAAAAATGTCTCCAAGCTGCACCATACGCATACGTCAATATGTAATTGACTTCTCAGGGAATTCAGTGCAGCCACACAACCAAGCAGCTCTGATAAGCTTTTGGCATCCAGGCAGCAGCTAGTCCTGCCAGTAACTAGAACGAGAGCAGGAAGAGATCGAGAAGACCAGTTTCTTCTGCAAGGATTTTTCTAAGATCATCTTCCCTGGGTGCAGGGTCACATCCAGGCACATGAAACCCATGCTGCTTGGGATCAGGGATCTAGGTGAGCAACAGCACTGCAGACCTTCAAAGTCTTTCCTCCTGCTCTTGGCCAGTCAGAAATTATTTATCATGACATGAACGACAGGATTGCAGGGGTAGGTATGATGAATATGGGCTTCAGCTATCAAGACTACAGATTGTGACATTGAGTTGGAGCGCAATGTCGCAGCAGAAATGGGAGCCCTAGACAGTAATTGCAAGTCCACCTCTGCAAGCAGTCTGGGAAGGAAGGACTTGGGGCGAGATTTTTTGCCCACGTGAGCAATAAGATGGTTCATTATACAGAGGGAACAGCTCTTCTTTGAGGAGCAGGCTAATAACTGCATCTGTTTCTCTGCAACTAGTCCTGATAGTGATAGGTATGGGCCAACACTGACCCTTGTCATCAGAAGCACAGAAGGTGACCACCTCAGAAAGTCAGTTTTGCATGGGTGGGAGGCCACACATTCCCAAATGAACCATAAGGTGGCACTGCTTTGAAACATTACCTCCAAATATTTCCCCTGACACTTTCTATACCCTACAAGCACATGAAGACTTCTCACTGAAATCATGTGAAGAAAGTAATCCTACAGAAAACTCAGCGACACAGTGAGGGTTAACATCATTGGCATATATACTTTAACATATATTATTTATTTTTAAATTGACAAGTTTTGTCCTGAAAAACAAAACATCTCAGACGCTTTTGTTCAAGCACTGCACCTCCTATTTCAAAACGTATGTTTGTGTTTGTAACACACCCCTACTTTGTACAACTGACTGTCCTCTGGCATGCAATACCATAAGGATTCTGTTCTTTTTCTGTGCCACATTAACAGCCAACAAAGATACTTCTAACAAGTAATTTTCTGTTTCACATCTAACGTGCAGGACAAGAGTGGCAGAGAATTTGGGAAAGCAGGCTTTGCAAGTAGAGTCACAGGGAATGGATGGTGGTTATAGTAAAATGAGCTACAGAGATTCCCGGTAACTTGAATTGTTGTCGTAAAACAACACAGTAGAGCAGGCACCATTTTAAACAAATGGCAAAAGGGAACCACAGCCAGGTATAAGAAGAAATGAAATTATGACAATCTGGGAGAGAATAGTGCAAGACTGATTCTTAACAAATCTCAAACACAAAGATAAGGGCCCTACTGAAGAGCTCATATCTGCCAAATATCCTGTGCAAAGAGAGAGAATGAGACGCTGGTTATGTGTCCGTGTACAGTGACAGTTATTCATAGCACAGGGAAAAGAAATGATTCAGAAGATAAATGCTCACCAACTGAAGAACCTCCTGCAGGAGTGTCATGTGGGAGCCAAACTGTTCTGAAAACAGCAAGGTCATGCGTTCAGGTCCCTCTTCATCTTCTGTATCCAGCTGCTCTCCTGTACTGCAAATAACTCCTCAGCTTTCAGACATTCATCCCAGTAGTGACTTTGCACTGGCATCCTTTTAGCCAATGGTTTAAAGTCTTCAAAAAGCCAGTGAGAGGATAGATGGACCACAAACCCCTTTCCAAGTGCACTGTGCAGTCGAATAATGAAGTAGTGTCAGCTACAGACTGACTTCAGGATAAGCAATTGCCAGTGAATTGACTCAGGATCTCAATAGACAAAAAACATCCATTCATTCATGCATCTATCTGTTTCGGTTCCTCCACTCGTTCTTCATGGAGCAGAAGAGACACTTATACACAGTCTGGCAGAATGCAAAGCAATGTCCTCATTTACTATAAACTTACTGGTATTTCAGACAGGAGAATATGCTAATTCATACCAAGAATGTAAACACAGACCTCTGTAGTGTGTAGTGACTGAGATAATTTTGGGTTGATCTTTATCACTCTGGTAAGGTAATGTGAAGCTGACTTCTACTGGAGTTGTCTGAAAAACCCTCCATGCATTTTAAAAACCAAAAGGCAGCGATAGTGGGAGGCAGGAGGATAGAGGGACATCAACATGCAGAGTTAATAAGATTCAATCAGTAAGACTCGTATGATGAATTATTGTCTTTTTTTTTCCCCTCTTTTGATTATCCAAAATCACCTTTATTTCAAATGTCACCATAGGAGCAGCAGTAATTCATTAAAATGAAGTGGGATCTGCTCTAAATGAGCAGGAAAAATATTCCAAAACATTCTCCAAAACTTAACAAAAAGAAAATAATTTCTCTTCAAAGTACAACTTACAGAGAAAATTAAGCCTACTATTTTTTTTTGAGTCAGCAAATACACTAAGTGTATTTTTAAGAGCTTTTTTTGAGAAGTAGACTATCAAACTGTCCCTTTCTGTCCCCAGTAACAGCTATCTGAAGACTACCAGTGGCAGTGTGAAGTCCTTAGACCTACATGGCTCTTATAGATCTTTTTGAGTTGGATACTAACAATAGTTACTGAACTGGAGCCCAAACATTAAATACTATTACACTCTTGGAATCCAACACCAAAGCACTCCAGTTATCCAAGCCTTGTGTTATCACAGGTGAGGTCATGATTCTTAATGCTTATCATACTGAATATTCCTGCCATTTTCTGAAGGCTTGATTATCAAAATTATCCTTTGTCCCTTGTGGCATATCGATAACTGAGGTTTATACACGTAAAGCAAACCAGGTTCTGTACCTCATTAAACAGACCCATCTGTATTTCCACAATGTAATTCCCAAACATAATCTGTGCAGTTTATATGACTGGACAGCGTGATTATGCTAACTCTTAGGTAAACTGGGCTTGAGGTCTGAAACTGCCAGATACCACAAATCAAGTCTCAGGGTGCCAGCTTTGGAAGCAGATTGATTTTCTGCACTCAGAACAGGCATGCAAAATGGCACAATTTGTTACACTATTCAAGATCTTTAGCTGAACAGTGTCTTACTCATGTCTAACTTACACTTGCATTGATCATCAGTTGTTTTTAGTAGGAGTGAGAGTCCAGAAGGCAAATCATACACAGCCCAATTAGTTTAAACTAGTACTACAAAAACTCGACATGCGGATACTAATTCTTCATCTGTTGTAGCACTGCATGACAATTAAACAGAGTGAGCTCAACATATAAGTTCACATACCTCCTTTTTTATATACTGGTGATGGACTATGCAGAACTCCTCAGAATGAATTAATTCCCACATGTTTACCTCAAACAACACTACCAAGTCATCTGACTCACTAATCACCATTACCAGTATCTGTCTGGCATTCTCAAAAGGGAAAACAAAACCCAGAAGACACACAATCAAAGTCCAGTGGGAAACCGAACACTTCACTCATCAATTAGTCTATCTTCTTGGGAAGACCTCACAGAGAGCATAGGGAGGTTCACAACTGCCAAAGCATCACAGGAGCCTGGTTCCCAGGTAGCAGCATGTCTCACTGGCTAACAGAAAAAATATCAAAATATGGCATTAGCAAAAATTGGGACACCAGCTTCTGAGCTGTTTTCAGGAAGACAAGTTTACAGGTGATACATTAACCCATCTCTTAGAGTAAATTGGTTCACTCTTTCATACCTCATTATCTGAAAAGCATCCCAACAGTGTAAGATAGCTGAGAGAGACCTGTACACAAAGTCCTGGTCACAGTGCAACGCCGTGCAAAGGCACTGGCTCTGAGGGGGCTTTCAGGAAGGAAGTGGGATTCAGTGAAAGGAGAAGTGGAGGAAAACATCTGGCACCCCTTCAGCCCAGTGACTGCAGAAAAGACAGAGCAGCACCTAGGACCAGAGACAGGAACAACAGTTGTCCTGAGGGGACTGGGAAGAGCTACACAAAGGCCACACAGCAGGAGTCAGGGAGCAGGAGTCAGGGAGCAGGACGAAGGCCAGCCTGAGCTGCAGAGCCGAGCCTGCCAGGCAGGACAAGGCAATCTGAAAGGAGGTGGCACTGGTGGATGGACCCCAAGAGGACAGCAGTGCCATCGAAGGTGGGAGGCAGTGTTTGTGGGAGCACCTCCTGCAACGGAGGACAGAAAATAAAGAAGTTATCATGGAACAACCCAAGCTACAGAAAAGAGATGGCCTTTACAGTTTCTGAAATGACGTTACTGTGAGCAAATGAACTCATTCAGCCTTTCTGTGAACAAGTCACGGTGTCATGCCGTACAGCTCAGAGCACATGGGTTGCAATGGGCATTACAATCAGCAGAGACACATCTGGTGAGTTTTATGCCATTTAAAATGCCTCAGAAGGGTTGTTTCATGGATATTTCAGTTTGCAGAAACTTAATTTGATCAGAAACATAATTATCTGTGTCCTAGTTCTTCACTATACCCAAGTATGTCTTACAAGATATCACTTCCAATGTATCTTGAGATTTATGCGCTCTCTCTCTCTCTCTCTCTCTATATATATATATATATATAAAACCTTGAATTATATTCAGTGACTACTAATCAGAAAACATTAGTGCTACCTATAAAAGAAATACATTACGGTGTTTTAAAATCAGTAATACTGAAATAAGGTTTCATTTTTATCTTAGCTTTTTATTTGTGAAAGAAGATACTCCCAAAAAAAGTGATTTTATACAGCTAGAATTAGTTTACAGACTTCACTTGAAAAGTGTAATTTATCATACTGATTTCTACCCTATAGTGGTTAATTTACTTCCACATGCACTGCTTTTTTTAACCATAAATCCGCCTGTGGGAAGGCAGTCTCAGCTAAGGGTGCCTAGTTTAAATTGAGTTTAGCTCTTTGGAGGATTAAACCCTATGAAGCAGAAGGAGTCTGCAATACAAAGGAGGTCAGAGTAGAGTAATTCTCTAAGTGAGGCTGCCGATTATATCTCGTGCGGCAGGTTGCCAAGGAGCTGCTAGGAGCAGAGAACAAATACAGACGGGAGGAGGTGGATGCAGCAAGGGTGGAACTACACTGAAAAGCCTCTGTCTACGAAAGGATGACAACAGACAGCAGCAGCAGACAAAGCCCAGGTCGTACTGAGCCCAGCCAAGGATCCTCCAGCAGAGTCAGCAGATGGAGGTCCCAGCAATGCCTCCTCCCTTAGACAGAGTTTTCACAACCGCAGCCCTGCCAGGCATCCTCAGTCCTGAGCCACCTCCTTCAGCTGCTCTCACTCCACCCATCAGCTGCTTGGGGACCCAAGCACCACTCCTCACATATCATGGAGGTGCTGTCCTTTTCCCACTCCTCCATCCTCCTTTTCAAATTGAGGTATGAGGAAGGAGAAATCGCATGAAAAAAGTCTGAAATAGCTAAATGAGCTTTAATCTTAAACCCTAAGAGGATAAAAAAATCTTAGTAAGCTCAGTAAAAGATACAAAAACCTGACAGGTCTTCCCTGCAGAATTATTCAGCTATTTCAAAGCTGCACTGGTTTCCCAAGCACTAGTTTAGGAACATTTCCTTACTCAGAAGAACACTGATGCATGTGCCTCCACAAGTGTAAGTTTTTACAACACAGTATCTTAGAAAGACAAATTCTAGTTGTCTTGGAAAAGACAGTCATTTAAAACTACTGTTTTTTTCCCTTGGCTTCTTTGGCGAGCCTTACACAAGAAAATTTTATCTCTTCTCTTATCTAATATAGCAATAAGGCATATCTATATCACTTCATAGTGGTGTCATGAGGATTCATTAATGCTCATAAGCACTGTGAAGATGAGAAGTCCTAAACTATACAAGCACTAAGGTACATCAAGGCAATAGGTTTTTAATGCACGCTTAGCCCTATGGTGAGTATCTTTCCCCTTCCACCACTCCATATTAGCGTCTCTAAAGCTGTTTGCCAAAATCTGCCCTGTGGGACAACCAAAGCTGATCACTGTATAGGCCCCAGGGACTGAACCAAACACTTGGATGAGTAAAGTTAACATTGCCTATCATCTCAGGCACACCAAAAATTTGAGAACACACACCTGCTTTCAAAATCCCTGAAGCAGCGGTGCCAGGGAAGAAAATGTGCTTATGAAATCAAAATGGGCTCCAGAAGCAAGGAACAAATGAACTGACTGTTGTTTAGCTTAGGGAAAGTATTACTTTTTGTCACAGAATCATAGAATCACAGAATGTTAGGGGTTGGAAGGGACCTCAGGAGATCATCTAGTCCAATCCCCCTGCCAAAGCAGGTTCACCTAGAGCAAGTTGCACAGGACTGTATCCAGGTGGTTTTTTTTAATATCTCCAGAGACAGAGACTGCACAATCTCTTTGGGCAGCCTGTTCCAGTGCTCTGGCACCCTCACAGTAAATAAGTTTTTCCTCATGTTTAAGTGGAACCTCCTGTGTTCCAGCTTTTGCCCATTGACCCTTGTCCTGTCACCAGCCACCACCAAAAAGAGCCTGGCCCCATCTTCTTGACACCCACCCTTTAGATATTTATAAACATTGATAAGGTCCCCTCTCAGTCTTCTCTTCTCCAGGCTAAACAGACCCAGCTCTCTCAGTCTTTCCTCATAAGATGCTCCAGCCCCTTAATCATCTTAGTAGCCCTCCGCTGGACTTTCTCCAGAAGTTCCCTATCTCTTGAACTGGAGGGCCCAGAACTGGACA
>NW_010296168.1:0-2793 GCF_000700745.2 Antrostomus carolinensis | reverse complement strand
CCCGTTTTGTTTCTGTACCACAAAGGGGTTGTTCACCACCTTCTGCAGGGCCCTTTGCAGGCACGACAGCAAACAAGGCACTAATGGGAGGATCACCAAAATTACGAATAACACCTTCAATCCTGACTTTAATACTGAAGAGACCCATCCTTGTATTCCCCAACTCCAAAACCACTCACTTAACCAATCATCACTAATTACCCTCAACTGTTTGACATTTTCCTTTAACCTTTTAATGGCCATATGAATTGATTCTGAGTAGTCTGATAAATCATGAATTGATTCTGAGTGGTCTGATAGATTCATACAGCACATACCTTCAGATTCCTCACAAACATGTCCTTGAGCTAAAAGCAAAAAATCAATAGCAGCTCGATTTTGCAAAGTGGCATGTCAAACTGAGTCGACATCTGTCAGCAAGCCTGATAGTGACAAAGACGTAAGATTAGATTGTTGAGAAAGCCAGCACCCTAATCTGCATAGGTTTGTTAGTGCACTCGCTACTCCTACTCCAGGAGTGAAAATAGAGGCTGCAATTACCTGTCTAGGATTCCAAAACTTCACATTGGAATCACAGTCCTTTACAAATGAGTGAGTGTTAGTGCTACGTTTACTCCTTTTCTGATTTTTAAACTTTCCCAAAATCATAGTAATGTTAGGTGTCAACAGAGTTAAACGGCCAAGACTACAGGGACCTCCACGAATATGTGATGGTATTCCTGCCCACGCTCTGTCTCCACAAATAAAGAAAACACCTGGTGGTAGCTGTACTGGATTATGAGTAGATTTAGAAATTTTTGGTGAAGTGTAACTACACCAAGCTGTTTTATTTCTAAAAATGGAAACAGTGGCATTTACATTCTGGGCAGTGACTCTTATGTTGCTTGTAGAGAAACTAAAAAAGACACAAAAGTCCATTGGTACTGATTGATCCTCAGTGGGTGTCTCCAAGGGCCTCTGTTTGGAGAGATAATGTACTTGCAGCACTTTAAGCACTTGGCACGAGCAAAGAGACAACAGCAGTTACCAAGTGGACAGGCGCTTGTGCACCCCACGCTGAGGGGGTAAGTTATCACTTTGTTTCACATCCCCTCCCATATGATAGTGATCAGTTTGTATTTATCTTTGATTCTTTAAACTTTCTAAATTCCCATTTAGTTCCCGTTTAGTTCCCGTTTAGTTCCCCCCTACCATGAAACAGCCACAAAGACAAATTACGTTTACAACATTGAACTATAACCTCTTGCTTTGTTTGTTTCCAGTTGTTTCCCTCCTGGGAGACAGAACTACAAACCAGAACTCCACCTGCTTTGCAGTCGGGCTACGTTCCACTCAAACAACACAGACACTCAGTCACACAAACGGGCCCATCACTCCTCTCACTCACACCACAAAATATGCCAATTAAACAATAGTCAGGTTCTCGTGTAGTGTAAATCATAAACCGTTAACCATTTGCCACAGGTCCACACCAAGCAGTAGAACTTAAACCATAATACACGGTACCGGGTGGGTTTTTTTGTTTGTTTGGTTGGGTTTTTTCACAACAAATGTATAAGATGATAGCTAGTCCCACACAGCACTCCTGTTGCATGAGTCCTCTTCAGCAGCTGACTGTTCTTTAATCTTTTTCCAAAATTTTAGAGGGTCCGAAGTGGAGGTTGAGTTCATTTGAGGAAGGTGTGTGGGGTTCCCATGATGAAGTAAAATCAATAAGCGGAGCTGAGTCTCCTAGATCTTTTGATTCTTCCTTTTGATCACTTAAATCCCGGGGAGGCGCAGAGGGACTTGTGGTGGCCTCACCTGTGACTGCAGCAATAGCAGAGGCAGCGGTAGTTTGATCTGGTTGTAATTGGTGTAAAGAATCTTGATCTGCTCGTAACTGGTTTAAAGAATCAGTAATTAACCGCCATGTAGTTGCAAGGGGATCACCCAGAGTTGTGCCATCAATAAGGAGCTTTCCTGCCTCTTCCCAAGCAGCCACTAGGAAAGCAAAATTAGCATCTGAGGGCGCGCTGTTATTTCTGCACCACATCAGTAGCTTTCAAACTGCTGTCTCATCATATTTAAGTCCTCTTTTCTTCAAAATGCACATTAAAATAGTCAATATAGATTTTTTTTTCCTCCACTGACATTTGTGGAGGAAACACGTTTTTTTTCCTCCACTGACATAACTTGGGAGGAGGAGGGTAATTTGTTCCCAGCTGCTCACCTGCTTCTTGTAGATCGAGTCTAACCAGCTCTATGGTCCGCTGCTTCCCTTCATCATATGCCAGCTTCTTGTAGATTCAGGTCTTGAATAGTCAATATAGATTTTTTTTTCCTCCACTGACATTTGTGGAGGAAACACGTTTTTTTTCCTCCACTGACATAACTTGGGAGGAGGAGGGTAATTTGTTCCCAGCTGCTCACCTGCTTCTTGTAGATCGAGTCTAACCAGCTCTATGGTCCGCTGCTTCCCTTCATCATATGCCAGCTTCTTGTAGATTCAGGTCTTGCACAGCTCTATGGTCCACTGCCTCCCCTCATCGATATAGCTGAGCAGCTCTATGGTCCGCTGCCTCCTCTCATCGATATAGCTGAGCAGCTCTATCGTCCACTGCCTCCCCTCATCGATATAGCTGAGCAGCTCTATCGTCCACTGCCTCCCCTCATTGATATACCTGAGCAGCTCTATGGTCCAATGCCTTCTCCGCAAGCTGGGCTCCGCCGCTGGCTGCTCTCTGGTCTGTGGTTCTCTATCCCCACGTCGGGATCACGTCGGGGTCACCAGTTGCAGCGGATGAAGAAATG
>NW_010296167.1:19669-21108 GCF_000700745.2 Antrostomus carolinensis | reverse complement strand
AAAAAAAAAAAAAAACACGATACAAATAAGTTACTGAAATAATTACAGAAGAGAATACAGGATTATGTTAAGATTTGTATAACATAAGATAAAAAGATTACTTTTCTTCAAAAGTAAGAGAGGGTAACTTGACTACAGGAACTAGAGAGTACCAGTAAGCAGAAACAGGAAAGTAACTGCCCATATTGTAGCAAGGTGATAATACCCTCATGTAGACTGCTCACTTTGAAAGATTCAAACTAGACATTTCTGGTACCTACATGGCGACTACATAAATCAATACCATGGCAAAGGCAGACCATCTGCCAGACTTCTTGAACACTATTTACAGAAAATAGTCTTTGATATATGAATAAAGAGTTTTCCTTACTTGTGTAGATGCATGTATACCCACACAGGATGGAGGAAAGCAATAGTTTCATATCATGTTATATGCTATGAGAAGCTTCCTAACAACTAGAGTTACCCCAATGTTGAAAGAAGCAGGTATCAGGAAGAAAATGCAGGTGTGTCCTGGTTTTTTGCTGAAATAGAGCTGTTTTGGGTTTTTTTTTCAGTAGCTAGAATTGTGCTGTGTTTTGCTTCCATCCCGGGACTCGCTGTGAGAGAGACATTGATAATGTACCAGTGTTTACATTTTTGTCACTGGAAGTGAAGGACTTTGTGTTCTGTTAGTCCACAAGCACAAGATTTAAGGGAGGTGAAGAATATTTAAATTAATAAACTTAATTGACAGTTAGATATGCCAATAGGATATTCCATATCATATCACGTCATGTCCAGTATATTGGTGAGGGGCTCTTCCTCTTTTGTCTCTCTCTGGCTTTCGCTCGGGCTCTCGCTCTCCCAGGATTGCGGTTCCAGTTCGGGATTGTCGCTCCTCTGGGACCGTTATCTGGGAACGGGCCAGGCTCAGTCAGCAGGGGGTGAGCAACAGCATTGGGTGTCATTCACTTGCATATTTTGTTACTGTTATCATTATCTTTACTATTTTAATATTATTAATAGTATTATTTTAAGTTTTCTCTCTGTTATTAAACTGTTCTTATCTCAACCTACAAGCCTACTTATCCTTGCCCCCACAATCCTCTCCCCTGTCCTCCCTGGGTGGGGGGGAAGTGGGTGAAGGCTGTGTTGGCTGCTGGCCAAGGGCTGGCCCAGTGAAACTATCACAAGGGGACAATTTAACTTAAACTTTTAAATGGAAGTGTTTAGGAGAGCTGCACTTTGCAGCTAACAAAATAGGCACAGTAATACATACTTTCCAAGGAAGTGTATGATTCCCATGGTCCACTAGCCCTAAAACTATACTCCTGCTCGGAAGATTGAGAACCTGAAAGAATCCCAATTCTTTGCCACTTTTTCTCAGTAACTTTTACGCCATCATCCTTTCAACATACATTAAACTAAAGCCACTTAATGGAGCAGGGGGAGGGAAA
>NW_010296167.1:0-19628 GCF_000700745.2 Antrostomus carolinensis | reverse complement strand
AAGAGAGGGGAAACAAAGAAAATAAACTAGCTTAATTTTGCTCTTCTTTGTTCTTCCTTCCCTACTACTGTTTCCCTCAAAAATAAATGACATAATAGAGAAGAAACATAGCAAATCATATAAATTACCTTGATATTTAACTATTTTAGTAAATACATCTGGTTCTCTTCTCATCAAGACACAATGGTATTTCAAAGTTCAGTGCTGGATCTCAAACTGAATTCTTTTCACACAGTCTTTACATTTAAGGAATTGAACTTTATATTACACTTTAATTTTGAATAGCCACGTTATTACTTTTTTTCACATCTGACCATCATAATACTGTACCAGAATTAAAAAACTAAAAATACTAAAGCTGAAATCAAGCTGTACTGAAAAGTATTTTAAACAATTTGTTTAAAAACAGAGTATGTGGCATGCTTAAAGTATGGAATTTGGTTTGAGCGTCGAGGAATGTCCCACTTCTGCATTGCTTCTCAGGTGTATATATATGCACAAAAGAGCATTTTAAGATGCCAGAAGCTGAGTAAGATACTCTCTTGTATAGGTCTATTAAATCTGTGACTACAGGAGCTGCTGCATTTCACAGTCTATTATTTATATGACAGAATGAAGATCTGAAAACATGAAATATAGCCTTAAATTATTCACTTATTCTTTTCACAAAAGGAGAAACCGTCAATCTAACACTAAAAGACTTCAAGCATATTTCTAAAGGTTTCATGAAAATTGCCTTATTTATCAAAACTTTATTCCCTTCGTTTGTTCATTAAATACTGTAGCTTTGCATTAAGGTCAAGCAGTGTCAACCAATTACTGTTGTTGGAAAAGTCCTACTTCCTTAATACTCAAAGAAACAGTGGTATATAGTGAATTATTTTAATAGGCAAACTGAACACTGTTTACCCAAAGTGCATTTCAACCATAAAAATGTATTTTAAGGGTTTCTATCAACAATCAATTATAGTACTATTTATTATCACAGCAGCATTAAGCATGATTCTTTGTCTGCTTAAATGCCAGCCTTAAAAAAAAGATACATCTATTTTAGCATATTCAGCAATATTCTGTTCTTAGATCATACTAAAGAAAAGTAACAAAAATGAAGTGACCCATGAAGCAAACTGAAAGGTAAAAGATAAGACACTGAATTTTAAAGATACAATATCAATTGGTATAAACATTATGGCTTCTGCCTTCATTCTCTGTTTGTGGGCAAGAGGGCTCAGCTCACATGAGCCGAAAAAAAATCCATCCAGCTTTCACTGCTCCTAATTTTATAGTTTTATTTTAGGGTAAAATTCCCCATCTTGCAATACACAAGAAGAGCAGGTGAACAACAGATGAATGATGGATTCCAAGTGGTTACTCACAAATCTATTAAACACCAAGAAAAGGCCACCCATGGGCCATCATACCAATACCAAAGTTACAGTCATTCAGGATAGAAGGATTTCCGTAAGATATTTTGATGTAACAATTTGGGATTCAGTCTTTTCCCCAAACTATTTTAATGGTTTGCAGTTCAAAAGGCTAGAATTATGATTTTAGTATATAATCACCTCTATCTTTACACTCCACATACATGCAAAATTTCAGATCTCATTTCCCTTTGGACCTGACCTGTGTATTCCCATACTTCCTGGTACAGAAGATGTACTTAAGGTACATTAATTAAGGTACTTAATTTTGTAATGGTAGCCTTTGAAATCATACTGCTATGAGCACAACTGTGCCTTCCTGAAGTTACAAAACAAAGAAAACCAAAGAAAATTTCTTCTACACATCCTGTCAGCTTGTCTCACTAGAAAAAAGTTTTCATCCATGTCCTCTATCAGTGACCAATGAGATCTACAATGATACAAGACACACATACCGTTGCTACAAACAAGGAGGAAAGGACATAACGTAACAAAAGAATGAAAAAAAATCCTAAAGAGAGTTATGCTGAAAATTATGGAGGAAGACAGATGTAACAGAGTAGGATCTGTGGTCCCTAATTCCCAGAAAGCATAATAGACAAAAGAAAATTAAGAGGTAGAAAATAAAAGGGGAAAAAAAACCCAACAAAACCAAACAACAAACCAACTTGAAAGAATAAGCCCTCTCCTGTTCCTCTCAGTGGGTAAGTCCCACCTGCAAGTATACCAATAAAACCTGAAAAGATTTTAGAACCAACTATTGAACAACCAAATTTCTAGAAGATAAAAGAAGATAAATTTTTAAAAATATAGATTTCTTCAGACCCATCTGAATTACTGTACTGAAAAGGTGCTAACTGGCTTCATGGATTAGAGGTTAACAGTAGATGTGATACAAGCTTGAGATCAGAGAGATTTTAAACATCTCCCAACACTGCCACTGCCAATATAACAAAATACTGTCTAGACATAATCACCATAAGCTGGACACAAAAATGACTGAAATCAGAGAGCATCAGTTCCTAAAAAGAAATTTTTAATGGCTCAGTCAAACCCGGTATGTACTTCAAATGGATCTCAGGCATCTATTTAGATCTGTTTCTCTCTAGTATTTTCCTAACAACCCTAGTAGCTCGAAGGCAGTGTGGTTGTAAAATCAGCAGGTAATACAACACTGGGCGAAACTAGCACCACCTCCGAGGACAGAATCTGATTTCCAAATGCTTTTGAAAATTGGAAGATAAGGTCAGAAATCAACAAGGTGATTCAATAAAGACAAATCCAAAGTGCCACATTTAGAAAAGATACATTACAGACATGAACACAAAATGGACCAGCAATAAAACATTACATAGGGAATCAATGGACAGAGAAGAATACAAATCAATAGAGTAAGTTTTGTGGTATCTTTCAAAAACACATCTCACAAATAGGTTGGCAAGCATGTGACGTGCATGTGCATGCATGTGAAGAGCTAATAATTACTTTTTTCCACCTATTACTGTGCTGTATACAGTTCTGGACATCATAATTAGAAAAGTGTAGGCAAACTATGAAAAGTCAGCAGGAGTGTGATTTCTAGGAGTGCTGGGGTATTTCACTCACTGAAGTTTCTCAAGGAAAGTTTTGATGAAAGTATTTGATGCTGCTGCAGGAAAGACTGAAAAAGATTTTTCCAAGGTAATCTGTGGTCTTCCAGGCAATACATTTCTCCAGTATCAGTCCACTTGACACAGCCAACCATAGTAACAGACTGAAGAAAAAAGAAGGTTGCCTCTGTGCATCTGCAACAGCACAAGCTCTCTCACTTACCGCTTATCTTCAGATTCCTATATTCAAAACCATCACATCAGCTTCCCTTGCTACCAGACAGGTGGAGAGGAGACTATTATTCTATGTAGTTGCTTTTAAATTTTTTCAACACAAGCCAATACTAGATTGAGCACATCTGTGGATAACTTTTCTGTTTTATCATTCTTTGGCTAAAATTACCTAGGATTTCATGTAAAAAAATAAATAAATCCATACTAATTTTTATTTTCACGTTACGCGTATGCCCTTAAAAGGAACATGGACAGAATTGTATATGAAAACCTAACACAAAAGTAGTGCAGTTAAAGAAATTATATCCTGAATTGCACAACATGAAAACAAAGTGTTCTTAGAAGGCCTTCTTTCCCTGCACTGGCTCCTTCAGCCATTTTGAAATAATTCCTTACCTTATGTCCTGTAATAACAATTGAAAATTGTTTGCAAAATGAAAGCGGCATGCTAATCAACAGCTCTTCTGCAAATTAGAGAACAATCTTCAGCTTTATGGGACATGACATTTCAGTATAGTGGATCAGAAGAAATGGATCTTCTGTACTGATGAACTCATCCTCGTGAGGATAGAAAATAAGCTCTGCTTTTCTAGATCCATCAGCTCTTCTGGATAACACTAGCCAGCAGTGGGAGATATGGAGGTGGGTTGTAAGATAAGGAACAGGCTAGAGGCAAGAAGAGCTGTTACAATTAAAGCTGGGAACACAGAATTTGTTAAAGGAAGTCTACTGTATAATTACATTTGAAAATTTAGCAAGATGCCCAGAGGCTGGCTTGCAGCTGTCAGGAACTGGTAACGCTAGAGTTCTGCTCGGGAGGCCACCACCACTGCAGCTAAGCACATCTCCCTCTAGTTGAGCCAACTTTGATAAGGCAAAGGAATGACTTCAGCTAAAATTAGTAAGGTAACACAACACATGAGATTATACCTATTCTCAATAAAAAGTCTTCAGAGATTGGACATTATTTTAAAGGAAATCAAAGGTAAATCTCCTGGCTTCAATAGTATATTAAATATATTTTTTTAATGAGTGGCAACAGTAATATTTTGTGGATGGCATATTTTATTTAATAACAAAAAATACCTGAATTTTAACTAAGATATTAATTAATAATTAAATTAGCCTACAGTTAATATCAGTTTGCATACAAAGTCATAGTTCTCACTTTGGTTTACCTGGCCCAATCAAATGAAAATGAATGAGTGAAATGCAGACAGAATAGAAGATTAAAAAAAAAATAAATCTGTATATCTCTTTCTTCCTTGGGTTTAGAGCCGAAGTGATATTGCTACTGAGAAACAGTAAACTATACTTACCCAAAATGGTAATCTGCAAAAAAGCTGATCAAGTATGAAATGTGATTAAAACATTTTGGGGAAAAAAGGTACGATTAAACAACTGAAAAAATTGCTCATTTTATTTGAAGTTAATGATTCTACTTAAAAAACTATATTCTGCTAATTGAAATATTAGCAAATTAGGTGCTGAGCATGTTGGAAATTATCACAAACTGTAAGTATAATTAGTGTTTATTTAAAACACATTCAAATAAAGAATTGAGCAAGAATCATAATCATAGAATCACAGAATGGTTTGGGTTGGAAGGGACCTTAAAGATCATCTAGTTCCAACCCCCCTGCCATGAGCAGGGACACCTTCCACTAGACCAGGTTGCTCAAAGCCTCATCCAACCTGGCCTTCAACACTTCCAGGGAGGGGGCATCCACAGCTTCTCTGGGCAACCTGTTCCAGTGTCTCACCACCCTCACAGTGAAGAATTTCTTCCTGATATCTAACCTAAATCTACCCTTTTTCAGCTTAAAACCATTACCCCTCATCCTGTCACTACCTGCCCTTGTAAAAAGTCCCTCCCCAAGCCTTCCTGTAGCCCCTTCAGGTACTGGAAGGTCACTATAAGGTCGCCTCAGAGCCTTCTCCAGGCTGAACAGCCCCAACAACTTTCTCAGCCTGTCCTCATAGGAGAGGTGCTCCAGCCCTAAGATCATCCTCATGGCCCTCCTCTGGACTTGCTCCAGTAGGTCCATGTCCTTATGTTGGGGGCCCCAGAACTGGGTGCTGTCATAATACAGTCATAAATTTGATCATATTTGGAATTTTGGCAGAATTCAAAATTATGTCGTCACATTAGCATCACAAAAAATAGAAAGTTCTAGAAGACAGAGCAGAGACTGCAAGCCTAAAACAAAACTTTATAGTAGAATTATTTCTAAATGCTATGAAAGCTGCTTCTTTTATTTCAAACTTAAGAGTTTTCTAAGAAATGTAAGTACCTATGTCTCCTTGGCATTATGAACTGTAAGGAGAGAAAACTGAGAGTTATTTCACCTTTAATTAAACCAGCTACTGCTTCTATTTTGAAAAGGTAAAGACTGAAGAAAGTGCTTAAATCCTCAAATAATGTCTTCAGTGCTGGAATCATAAGTATATGCAGCACATCAACTCTTCCATATTTGTTCCATCAACCTAAAGATATTCTTGTTTGATGCCTCATTATTATAATCAGTTTCAATACTACAGTTGCCTTTTCTGTAGAAAGGTCGAAACATTTTCTAAGTATCACAGGCTTTGTTCACTTAGATAAATGTTCTCAATGGCTTTTGATCAGTGTAACAGGACTGTAAAAGGACAGTAACAGGACTGGTTTTTGCTATCTACAACATTTCATTTGAGGACAGGGGAGGAAAAAACCTAAGAAATCAGCTATTTTATGCAAATTTATCTCCTCTAATTTTCATTATACGAAGATGGACATTTGAAGGATGATCATTTCAACAAAAGAAAGGTAACTATTGAACATTAAAAGTTTCAGTTTTGTTCTGCTTTTACAGATAATTGATCTTTATAATTTAATTTATTCCTTTGCTTTCATTTTGAAAGTAAAACAGAGTCAGTTGAAAAATTCAAGCCTTTGGAAGACATACAAATTATATTTAAGTACCTTTTTAAAAAAGATAAATTAAAATTCATTTTGAAAGAAACTTCAGGAGCACAATATTGATTTCAGACAGTGACCTAGGTTTTATTCAGATGATTTTTTTCATTACTGTCTAACTTCAAATATTCTGAGTCTTGGTTCATTCTGGTTGCACAAAGATTACAAATGTAAAAGAAAAATGTCAGTGTTCATATTGATTTCCTCTACTTCAAGCATAACAGTTTTCTATGTTGACTTTTGTCATATTCATCTATATTACACTATATAATGCAGCTTTAAGGACTGCAGTGATCTCTTCAGGAATGAATAGAGAAGAATTCAGTGTTTCATCTATATTATTACTGTAGAATAACAGAAGTATTTTCATGAAATAGTTAAATTCTTGTATCAACAATTCCACAGTAAAATATAAGAAAGCAAACTACTTTAAATTGCTGATAGTTGCATGTTCTTGCTGTTGCTCTGGACAAAGTAAAGTCTTTTAACTTCTTAATATTGATTTTCAAAGAAAAATAATGTCTTATATGGAATTTCTCCATAGACTCTAATGTGTAAGCACACAAATCTACAAATCTAGGGGACACTTTTACCTTAATTTTAATACAGAAAAAAACCTCCTAACATAAAAACAAAACAGAAGAAAGAAAAGCCAGAATTATTTTAGCACATAATGCAAAATGAACACTGCTCACATTTGTAGAAAATGCACTCTTCCCAAGATATGAACATTTTAAGCAAAAAGTTTTGTATGGAAATAAAATTTTCCAATACAATTGACAAGTGCTAGTTCCCCAACTGCCAAAAAAATGAATGAAATTTGGCGGTGGTTCCAAGTAGCTCTACATCTTTTTAAAACGCTTCTACAACTTGATGTTCCTATCATCACAAGTGTGGTGTGTATTCAATATGGTTTTAACACATAGGGATGTACAATACCACACCTTGAATGACGAGTGCTGAAGACCAGTCCCACTAAAGCTCAAAGGCTGTGAACCAAAAGACAGCTTGCTGATCTCACTACTGTTCCTCTGCCAAAACTTGTTTCGACTCTGCGCGTATCTGTACATGTATATAAGAGACTGTCCTGTCTTTCAGATTATAACTATCTTTAAATATAGTATTTGCTGAGTTTATGTTTTAGATAAGGAGTTATGACTTCTGTTACTCTTACCACTACAAGTATCCGTAACACAGAATAATCTGTGTTCTCCTTCCCCTTATTAGCACTTACCTATGTATCTAACCACTGAAATCAGCAATTTTTTAAAAATTGCACGGCACTACACAACTAGATATATTAAGTCAACATTTACTAGAGTTTTAAGACATATAACCATTTCTATGTGATTCAGGTTATCCATCCACATAAAGGTATACTTCGACATAATGGTACTTACAATAGGAAGAAAATACCCTACAGTTTCTAAAATTGCTTTCAAATATTTTAAATAGTCTGTCTCTTCCTCATAAAATAGAGAATGTCAAAGAGCATATAACACTTTCTAAATTAAGGAAAGATAAACAAGAATGCACATTATATATAAAGTAGTAATAGGCAGAGACAACTTCACTAGGCTGTGACATATGACATCTGGTAGACTATTATCATAATAAATGGGAAAAGTAGGTGAGATTCTGTCAGCAGCAAGGTATGAAGAAATGCATCTTCATCAGAATGACAAACGCATCTGCCTTTAACAAACATAGGTCAAACTGAAATTCAAGTACCTATGAGTTAAATATTTTCAGTTTATTTAATACTCTTCGATTTTAACAATTTCACTGAAGTAGAACGTCTTCATTTATCAGAGATACGTATTTATGTAATTTAATTTATTTTTAGTGAAGATAAATTAAACTTACTAGTAATCAATGGCTAAAAACTCAGAAGAAAGAGTCTATTACTTTTCACATTTTTATAAATCACTCTTTAACTATGGAAAATAGTAAATGAAATTACAGTCTAAAAACACTATGCATTGATCTGTGACTCCTACTGGTACACCCATGCAGGGATCACACAGGTGTTGAAATACTTTCAGCTCTGCAGTTGGCCAGTTGAATGGTAAAACAACCAGTCTCCTGTGGATCATGCTACATACTGGATGGCATATGCAAGCTATAAAGACAGTTTCTCATGTAAGAAGAAGAAGGAAACAGTGACTTTCTGAAGATAGGTCATGTTCCCACAACTCATGTATGTTTTGGTTCATTTTGCTCCATGCTTTAATTTTTCAATATCATGTCATCAGATGAGAACACATCAAAATAACCATCATAAAACTTATTCTATGGAGACTGAAAACTGTCATGGGGTGCTATAAAAGCAATTAGAATTTTGTCTTTTTATTTGTGACTACACGCAAGACCTAATTTATATCTAGTCCTTTCAAAACTATAAAACTAGTCCTTTCAACACTTGCAAAGTAACATTTACCAGATTATAACAATCTTCTGCATGTAAAAAAGTAACTAAAGTCTGAAAGTCACCAAATGAACAGTCAAGTCACAATGCAATTATGGGTTTTTGTAAGAGTCATAGATGGAAGAATTCAGGAATGTAAAGGGAAGAGGTGTTTATTTTTTTACTTGTTTTTTTATATGAAAAGTTACTTGGAAAAGCACATTCCCCAGAGGTACTGAAATACAAATTTTTGAAAGAAAGATTTAACCTTAAAGGTGGAATATTTAGTATCACTGTAGTTCTAGATTTCCATTTGCTTGATGTCTTGTTAGTTTTAGGGTCTTTCCAATGGTGTGCTGGTGTATGACGGTATTTACTTTTAAACTGCTTTCCAGAAATTAATGAGTGATACAGTCACATATTTTCAGACTTCAGTAGAAGCTGATGGCATTAAGATACCAGAGAGATTAATTTGGCAGTTGTGTCTCCATCTCATGTGTACTCTCACTTCATAACTCTTGTCTCGTGTCAACACACAAATGAGGCTGCTTGAAGTGTATGGAAGGAAACCACAAAAATGTAGCAATTTTGATACACTAATAAATTCATGACACAGTTTAATGCTGATTTAAGGTGATATAACAGGAGACTGGCCCAAACAGATATCCCATTTTGTCCCTGTCATTGCCTTCCTCCAGAATGTAAGTTTCTTATGTGAACCAACTTGTGTGCAACCTCTCCCTCTTCTTTCATTCACTGACAAAAGAACTTGGAAACACAAACCTGTTCTAAACTTCTTCAGGCATGAGAAGATGGAGCATAAAGAAAGATTGAGTAAGACAACTAATATGTCCAAAGAAAGATATGTAAGGAGATTTCCTTTTACATGGGCTGAATGGCTAATTCATTTTGTACGGCTGCAATTCTGTTCTCATGTCAATTTTATTGTTTTTAAATCAATAACAATTCCAGAAGTATCTGGAGTGTAAGATAAGTAACTTCTGAGTTGCTGGTTTTTCTTTAATATAAATCCAAATGAGTGCATAAGATTTGCACAAGAATTTAATAAAGGAGGATGGGGAGATCTAATACTGCATGAAGTTGCGGTGGGGACAATGTGAACTAGGGCCCAGATTCTACAATCAATGGTAGGTGTTCTTCATTCTTCAAAAAGTTGGGGAAGTCACATCCTGCTGGAGGCAGTGAGAATGGCACTTGCACTTCAGGAGTTCTATTTCCCTTTCTGTAGTGTAGCACAGTTGCAACAGGAAAAGGGGATTATAAATGAACTTAATGCAGTGCTCTACCATTTACTGGACTGAACTTGGATAAGTGTTCACTGCTATTCCACTCAGCAACAAAAGAGTAAATAAGAGAATAAACAAAGTACAATAATTCTGGTAGATGGTAAGTGGTGATAGCCAGATGATCACAATTTCAGTTCATGCTAACTGCCCTTTTGAGATTGGCTCATGCCCAAAATTAAAATAAGAAAAGTATCTGCTGAACATTACCATCAACATAAATGGCTTCATCACACTTCCTAACTTGGTTAGTAAAACTTTTAACTAAAAGATCAAGGCTTAACTCGCTATTCTGTCTGACTTACAGTTTTGCATCCTGAATCAGTCCAAATAAAGAAGACAGATTTGCACATGGCATGTTCCAAAACAACTCAGTAGCTGTAGAGGGGCATGATCTTCCCTTCTCTCTTAAAACTTTTCCATAGATGCTTTCTGGAAAGAGACAGGTCTTTGCACATTTCAATAAAATTACCCTTCAGCAAACAAGTACTGCCCATCAACTCTACTAGCAGCTGCAATGAAACTGGAACTGTTTCGCATAACCTGATAAAGATATGCTCCTGACTTCACCATGTTTCTCAGCAGCAGAAGCAGCAAATTTCAAGGCAAGGAATTTGTTAGGTCACATCAGTGGTTTTTAGTGAAGTTTTTAAATAGGTTTAGCAGGAGCATGGATAAAGACGAACCACAGAAACAAAGAAAAGTCACAAGGAAAAGAAAATACATATTTCTTAAGTTTTCAACAGTCGGATAAAGTTCTCAGTGATTTCCTTTCAACATTTGGGGTACTAAAAGGCAAGACTTTTTAAAGCTGAGAAATGCTTTAGCAGACAATTGATACACTCAAACTTCAGACTCTGATCTTGCTAGTAACACCACCTTCATCTTTTCAAGCACATCTACTCAATTTAGAGAGCATTTCACAAATTACATCTTAACGGAAAAACTGCATCAGTTTGCTACCCTAATCCGATCATCTTTAATAAAAGAACTCATATTCAAAACAGCAGTTATACTGAGCTTGAGAGGAAGATTTTAAAATAAAAACTGTCATTAAATACGGCTCACTTCAGAGAAATAAAAAATACGAAAAGTCACAATCATTAACAGTTCAAGATACAAAAGAAACTAAAATAAGGTACAGATGTTAAATGAATGGGGTATGGTGTATTTCTATATATTTCATGCGTTCTTTTTTATTTTACAATCCAAACACAAACCCAAGTATCTCTAACTTCACTCACAGAAATTATCTAGAATAATGAAATAATTTATATTTTATAAATAAAAATATAATCCAATAATTAATGCTAGCACCAATTTAAGATCACCTCCTTTCAGAGAAAAATAATAAACCAAACCAAAACACACAAAAAAACCCCAAACCCTGAACATATCTGCTAATTCCTTAATGTAAACTTTCAATTGATAAGGTAAACTTGAAGAACCTGGAAATGTAATCACAGTAATCTAAATGACCAGCTAATAGCCAAAAAAATAATAGATGTGGTGTAGGTTTTACTCTGTGGCATAAAGTTGTTGACAATACATTCCTCAATAAAGAAAAATTAAATTATAGCCTTAGGGTGGTTTAATTTGGTACAAATTTTGAATAATGTTATATACATTTCCAAAGCAGATGCTAAGAGACTCTGCAAGGACACTCAGCTCAATCAGAAGCCAGATGAAAGTTCCATCTGGAACAAAACAGTTCCACAGCTCTATTACAATTAGGAGAGTCACCAATGTCAGATTCAAAAGTTGGGCAATGTGAAACTCTTTCTCTTTAAAATACAGCTATTAGCCCAGAAACCAAACAACTAGTTCACACATCTTTAAAACAGAACTTTTTAAGCAGTCACAAACTTGTGCTTTTTTTTGTCCAAACAAGCTAGGACAAAACTCTCACTTGGATTATTATGGTCATGTGAATCATGAAGACTATCCAGACACAATTATTTTATATCAGCTCTCCCATTTCATGCACGTGGCATTAAAAATCACATGTATTTGAGTAGCTGAAATACTCAAAATATCAGCAGGCTGAGAATAGCACAGAAGCTATTTGCATGGAATAAAATTCAAGACTGATTTTTAATTGCTCTGATCTTTGCCTTCCCAATTCACAGACTTCTTATTAGGAAACAAAGCATTTTCCCAACATGTCATGCTGAAAAACTGCACCCAGGAGTGATCCATCTTTAGACAAAGTAAGACCAGAACTACCTATGAAACCTAATGGCTGAGAGTCAATGCCTATTTCTTCAATCAAATATTCAATATCAGTGTTTTCCTAGATTTAAGCAAAAAACAAATTTCAACTCAAGTTCACTATATGAAAGCATCCTTTCAAAGAAAATTCAACACACAGCAGTGCTGATACACACACAGTAACAAACACATTCAAGACAGAAAAACAAAATATGCCACATGCTTTAAATTTACTATTTTACTATTTAAATAAATAAAGTATCATACAAATAAGCAAGTTTGAATGCATAAGTCAGAAATAAAATGCCCACATCTTGCATCTCTTTCCCCCCAAATAAATCCACACTGGATAAGTAGCAACACAGACTTTTAAAAAATTACACCTCATTACACACATTTTCATCAAGAAAAGACTCAGTTAAAAAGCATATTTATGGTTTTCCTGTTGCTGGTTACATTAATCAGCCTGATTTCTATTATGAAATAGTAAGCTGCTAGGTCTGAAAATATCTACAATATTAATGTCCAGATAAGAGCAAAGTGGAGAAAAGAGATAACTGTAGCCACTGCCCAGTTAGCAGCCTATCCTCTTTTGCAATGAAGAAGTAAATTTCAACTTCCAAAAAGAATAGTACTATTCAAAATGTTATATTCAATACCTTTAACTAGTGTTCAAATACTATCCAATAATCACTGTATCTGAAATTCAATCTTCTATATCTTTAGAGAGAAAAATTAACAATCTGGAGCAACAATACGACTTTGTCCTTAGTCTGTTGTTATTTCTGAGAATAGACCACAAGAGATCTATTGCCAACACCATCCAGCAGGATAGAGGCATTTAGAAAAAACAAACAGGAAAGTCTGGTGGAAATCTAAATAAAGAAGCAAGATGTCAAAATTAAGACCACTGCAATCCAATCAGTGTCTTTGATAGAACATTGCCTTTTTAAGGCAGTGGTCAGCAAGAATGTCCAAGGCTGCTGCTTATACCAGAAAGGACCAAGGGCATCCACAAACTCCAGTACTGATGAAATCATGGTGAAATGATTACTGTATTTCATATCTACACATGAACGCAGTGGCCCATCAAAACAGTCGGCTTCTCTATTAGTTAACACAAGTTTTCTGAAAGATTAAAAAATAAAATATCACCCCAAAATTAAGATATTAATTGACAGAAAGCAAAGTATTATAATTGAAATGTATGTCTCAAAGCCTGGGCTGGGGCCACACCACAAGCCTTGGGGGGGTCTTTCTAACAGTGTCCAGAAAACTACCAAATTCTTCCTCAAAGAAATATCCATGGCGGTAACTGATTACTCATGACAGAGAAATGTTGGGATAGCATGGGTCCTGGTAACCATCTAACTGCAGTGATACAGAGTTAAACATGGGCCTCAAAAGGTTTCACCAAGAATTATCTTTCTCAGCGTTGAGTACATAAAAGCATTATCAAGATCAGGCACATATATAAGGTTTTTGCAACAAGGAACTATTTAGCTAATTTCTACAAGCAGTAACCACTCACACTTTCAATTTTCAGCATATTTTTTTAATAAAGGTCTGGACTGCAATGTAAAGATCTCCAAATTTAATCCATGACCTGTGACTCTTGTGGCAAAGTCATGAATTTGCATAGCTCTGGACAGAAATAATGTAGTAACTGAAGAATCTTTCTTTCCTCATTCAAATATTCAGTAATCTAACAGTGAACAAACATAACCAGCGGTAGTTTAGTCCTCAGTATTGCATTACCTGTCCCTAAGCAAGTCATGAAATGACTTGAAAGGCCAACTACAAACTTATTTAGCTTCAGACCAAGCAAGAGACTAAAAGCACTTGGCAGCATCTCAAAATGGTATCTTTGTCAATGAAGAGGAGAAATATCAATTTTCACTTCTGTAAATCTCAACTCACCTACTTTACAAGATGTGACACAAGTCCGGGTTACTGAACTAGAGTAATTTGAGTTGTTCTGGTAGAAAACTCCAGATGATTCTCAGTCGTCCCTTGCCTGTGAAATTTCTAAAGTATAATTTCTTTTCCTGCTCTTTCTCAAAATCTACATGCAGCTGTTTGGAGATTTGGTGTGGAGTAAATACTGGAGGTAACTAAAAATCAGTCCACACACTAAGGGAAAGGTATAATGTCGAAGAAGATCCCAGAGGAAAAATACAGCTGGTACACGAAGAATTCTTCTCCAAGGCTTCCTCCCAACTAGGCCTGCTGCTTATCAAGGAAAAACAAGAGATAGGAGACAGTGGAGGCTTGTTTTTCCAACTCTCGTTTTGATCGTAGCATGGCACAAGACTTGATGTGTTGCCTATGAGTGACCCTGGGTCGACACCTGGCACCCCTTAGACAAATACCTCCCCTTTGTGTGGACCTTGAATTACGACAAAACAAAATGGACAAAAACATAACTCCGGACCACTGACCCCCTTCCTTCCTCCTTACTGAGCATGTGCTCCAAGTTTTGGTAACTTCTACCCTAAAAGGGGAACGGAAGTGTCTTTTGCCAATCACCGTAAAGGTATGACTAGAGTCACTAAAGCTCTACCTTGAAGGTAAAAAAATAATACAAAAATAGCCCAAAGAAAGGAGGGAAATGAGGGAAGACATCATCACAGTTGGGGAAGATACCATCATGGTCAGGATGATATCATTGCAGACCAGTCACGGAAGACTCCATCGCAGACCTCTGACCCCTGGGACCAGCTGACGGGCTGAGCCTCTCTTCCCCCCCAAAGGGACACCTTTGGGTCAGATTTATACAGCCCCGAGAACTTCTTTGGGTAAGATTTATACAGCCCCGAGAACTTTCTAGAAGACTTAGAAATCTCTAGAGAATTGATTTCTAACTCAACACTTCTAGTAACTTGTAACCTTAATGCCTGTACACACCTCTGCAGACAGTAGATTCACCGGCAATCCGCACGAATCCGTATTATTCCTGTTGCTTTATGAAAGTGCTTTTATTCACTTACTGACTTGCTGCACAATTTCTCACTGGGCACCGCCTGATAAGGCTGTGAGAGTCCAGAGATGGGTGCAGGGCACTATCGACCAGATCTGGCATCGGTATATCCGGACTGGTAGTGCCACATCGAACTGTGTCCGTCTGTAACCAGCCACCCCAACTGACCTGTGCTCAGCAGGACGCTGCTAAATTCTGCAGGTTTAGCCGTGTGAGTCCATAAATCATGGGTACGGAAGTGCAGGGCACTATCGTGTGAGTCTACCTTTGTTGGACCTGTAGTGCTCAACTGGGCATCATTCAGGATCTAAGCCTGGCCGCCCCCAGCTCCTCCAGTTATCTGAGGGTGAGTTGGAACACAAGCGGGTTTATTTCCTGCTAAATTGTTTTACCACCCCTTTCACGCAACACCTGGTAAGTGACACAGGCATAGGATTAACAGTGTACCAATACACCATTCCAACTGCCTGCTGTGCTCATGTCACCACCTTAGAGCACTTGGAAAAAAACACCTTATGGACAAACACCTGGGTGATGCTGAACACAGTGAAGAGACTTGAGAGGGAATGGTCAAAAGAAAACAACTTAAAACATAATTTAGTAGAATTTGTTTTAATCAACAATTAGCCAATCTACTCTGTAGCTTAGCAACACTCTTACATTCTTCATTGATGCTAACCTGGTATTTGGCAGCATCTGCAGAAAAAACACTTATCACCTCTTCTGTTAGCTGAAAAACTGTACTCCATTCTAGCAATGACTAGAAGTTATTCAATTATTCATATCTTCATCATCACTCAGCTGCAGCATATTTCAAGAGCAAGTCATAAAATTCTGGTTTTGAGCTCTCTCTCTCTCTTCTGTGCACTTGCTTGATATCGGTTTAAATGACTACCCAAAGTTCCACAGTGGAGAAAATTCTCTATGATTAGAAAGATAATATTGTTTCATATGAAGGACAGAACTTTCTTGGAGGTTGGTTCAGACCACAAAACAAATATTCCCAGCAGGTAACAACCACCATCATCAGCTCCAAGTCCAAAGTCCATTTCTTGGTCTTGCTAACCTACACATCATGTTTTTCAGACACTTAATACAAAACAAGACTCTTTTGCTAACACTTCTTCCCTTGGAAGGGACTGATAGAAAATGGCACTTACTGCACTGCTTGAGCATTGCCAAACAACAGTGTGGAGAAGAGAGCGCTGGACCTCAGCAGAGAGGCGAGACCCCAGTCCACCTCAGTTTTGTATTTGTCTGCCAACAGTTGCCATGCTCCTACCACCTTCCCTTGTATTACTAGTGGAGGTTTATCTCTCGTTTTATACCATTCACTTCACGCTGTCATTCCGAAGGAAGCAAACTCTAAAAAGCTGACAATCTTCTTCACACATGAATCGTTTTTCACAGGCAAATTTCACTGGCAAATACCTTTGCTGTGCTTTGTGGATACCTGCGTTAAATGACAAAGACGAGATAGATTTAAAATCTGGTCTAATATAGAAAACAAGAGGTTGTATATTTTTTTATTCCCTATTCACGTCTATCTTCAGTGTACCATAGCTTGTTAGTCTTTTTTTTTTAAGTTGATTGCACTGTATACAGTGTATTCCTCCTACTTCTAATGACAGAAATATAATAAAGAACTTCAGTAAATTAGCTATGTATGACCTCTCATGCTTGAATAAAGGTTAGCTATCCTTGGGATTTTTTTTCCAGATATACTGCTACCACAACTCTTTAAAATAGTGTCAAATAATTACCCTATAAGTGATATTAGTCTTACTAACTATAATTTTTCACTATTTTCAACAGCAGAGAAAAAGTATTTAATATTTGGGAATAGCTTCTAAAATTAACTTAATTGGAAAAGAAAGTGCACTACTTAGATATTTTAGAGGAGCTAAACTGTCTTTAAATCAATATTTTAATCACTATGTACAGTCTAGTTCAACGAATCAATGCATGTCTTCACCAGCAATCTGGAATTTACAAACTGTTCTTTTTTAAAGAAAACGGGGGTAATGTTTTTTATTTTAAAGTTTGCCTTTAGCGTTCAAATTATCTTGACCACATTATTCTATTCTGCAGTATGCAAAGACAGATCACTAATTATTTGTTGGAGGAAAGTTCTTCTATGTCACCTGGTTTTTTTTGGAAACGCATGTAACATCTTTAAAAAAAAAAATTACACTGAGATGCTCAAAGGAAGTCATAATGGATTAGGTTCCTTTCTGTTTCATAACATAAGGAAGTTTTTAAAAGGTAAAATAATTGCAGCTTCGTAACAGTGAGCAACAACAGTTTCACCTACACTGGAATTAACTGATAGGGTATTTTGCAGAAAACATCGTTATGAAAACAAAAAATATTGTGAAAAACTTCCTTACATTTCTTTTCCTATTTAAGGATGCTCAGATAACTGATGCTATCTTTTCTTGTCCCCAAGTCAAAAAGCCAAATGCCTTAGACTAAAGATATATACATTTTGAAATATTTAAGTTAACTATTATTCCTTCTAAAATATATTTAAAATTAAAACTGAGTTCACAGCAATCTATTTTAGGGCATAAAATTAGTTATGAAACTGAATTTAAATAAAAACAAAAAAACAGTCTTTATGTGTTTGCTGCTCTAATCTCACAGAAGTGGAGAAAGGAAAAATTAAATGAAGTTAATAAGGGGCATTTCCAAAGCAAACAAAAGGAGCTATTTCTTCACAGAGCTAACAGTAAAGCCATGGAACTCCTCACCACAGGACATTAAAACTTTATAGAGGTTCAAAAAGCGACCACTTTTTTGGAGTAAAGAGAAAACCAGGGGAAAAAAAACCCTAAACAATAAAGTTGAAAACTGCTATATAAAAAGACACAACATCTGATTCTCCTTGCCCAAAAGCTTTCAGATCTCCAGAAGATAGAACAACATAAGTGGGAAATAATGTCACAGACTTCTCAAACTTCTCCCTAAAGTATCTTTCTTCAGACAGCCTGGAGAAAGGAGACCAGGTTTTATGTGTGTCTGGCTGGAGTCACTGTTGGTGGCATAAGCCTCACTATTAAGGTATAAAAAAAAAAGAGGTGAAAACCTGGAAGCAGTTTGCTCAGTGACTTAACCAGCACCTGTGACAGTCTCTCAGGTGGGTGCCAAATACTGGATCTGATTTTTCTAGGTTTTTTGATGAGGGGAGTTCAATGCCTTTCAAAGTTGTAAAACCACAGGAAAAGCAGGAAGATGCATTCTCCTGTTTTAATCTAAGAATTTAAAACATTGTCTGAAGATAAAATTCACTGTTTTTTTAAAGCATAGTTAAGAGTTCAGTTCATTATAAGCAATGTCTCATAAAAGAAAGCCATTTTCACTTCAAAATACATTTTTTACTTCTTCCCCTTTTAACACATATCCAGCATACTCATCCTAAAAATGAAATTACCTTAAAAAACCCCATATTGCTACCTTTGTGCACTTAACTCAATATGAACTGCCATAAATCATAAATTTAAAAGTCCTACAAGTAAATTAATTGGTTTTCCATTTTCATGCAAAACTACAGAAATAATGAATTTTGTACACGTTAAGGTCTGTAATCTCTTTTTTAAAAAGGCATAAACATAACAATTGTGTTTAGCAATAGATAAATATAAAACTACTACAGCAAAAATATTTATTTGAAAACCAACATTTACTATGGACATCACCTTTCTTTGAGAACATAAAAAAACCCCTGATGACTAATATCTGTTTAAGTCTATATGTTCAAATCATGAATAAATGGCAGATTCAAAATGCACAAAAGTTTCATTGATTTCTGTTACTATCAGATATACCATGCTTACAGAAATAGTAACACAATTATAATAATACAGATTAGCTCCTAGAGCCTGTCCTTTCTCTATTGTCATCAGTGGTTGCAAATAATGGACATTGATACAATAAAAAAGCTTCCAGAAAATTAAGCAAAAAAATCCTGCCCCACAAACAACTTAACAGGAACCCCCTGATAGAACTTAGTATGTTTTTCTGACACCAAGTATCTATTTTCTTGAACCTGAACAGATGTATTCATGGAGCTTCCTTAAAGTTCACAGATCTAGAGCTGAAATTCTGCAGATCTCTCTGTACTGAAATCATCTGGGGAGGCAAGGTGACTGTGCCTGGTATCTCCATCTGATTCTTCCTGACCTACAGGAGTACAATGTAAAAAACAAGTCTCTATGAACAAGACAGAGCAAGAAAATAGAGCCCTTTTAATTCTGATTTTAGTCAGCATGGTCATTTCCTCTGATTTGTCTTGAACTAGTGTGGTGGGTTGACCCTGGCTGGGTGCCAGATGCCCACCAAAGCCCACTCTATCACCCCCCTCGTCGACTTGGCAGAGGGGTGAAAAATATAACGAAAGGCTCGTGCGTGGAGATAAGGACAGAGAGAGATCACTCACCAGTTACTGGCATGGGCAAAAGAGGCTTGACTTGGGGGAAAAAACAAATTTTAATTATTACCAATCAGACCAGAGGATAATGAGA